>NC_089875.1:68422279-68499779 GCF_040182565.1 Anser cygnoides
CATCATAAATCAGTAAACCCTTGCCCTAGCCCAGTGATAGGGAAGGAAACATTAGGGAAAACATGAAAGAGCAGTGAGACTGAGACTATTCTGCCAAACTTTACATTTCATCTTGAAAGCTGCTTTCATGTCCCTGTGACCACATGTATTCTTTGCAGTTCTGAGTTTCCACAACTGTGCTTCTAGAAAGCAAGTCAAATTCCTAGCACACAGGACTCGGGTATTTATATAGGGTAAGTGTATGCTCTACAAACCAGGAAGAAACCACTACCTGGAAAGTGACTTCCAGAGCTTTACTGTTATGAGTGAGGGCTGCCATTCACTTCTTTTTCTACTGTTGTATATTGAAAATTGCTAGAATAAACATGACGAAATTAAACTTGTCTGATTTTGAGGTCAATAATGTTGTGGAGTCTAGCCATATTTCAAGAATATGTAATACAGGAGAATTCTTTTTCAAAAAGGAGGTGTGAACTGGCCCAGCTTATAACAAGCAGCTTTATGCTGCTGATATGATTATGAACAGAATGGTAAAGAATGGCCTTGCAAATGGGTGTGCTCTAAAAAAGGGACACTTCCTATATACAGCCATGTTATCAGTTTCCTCAGTAGCTTGAATTTGAAACCAGGGCCTTTCCACACTACTTGGTCACTCTGGGACGTCTGGTGTAATTTTATGTTTCGTTGCCCAGGGTTTCAGGGTACATTCCTTCTCCAGCACTCAGCAATGAAAATTGCTGTATTTTCAAGTTCTCTTCACTGCTTGTGCCAATCATTTCTGTAGTTATTTTATACAAACACTCAGATTTAGTTTGTAGGTTTGTTTATGGACATCTGGGCTGTCTCCTCCAAAGACTTTTTATCAAAGTTGTCATTTTGTATCAAGTGGAGGTCTCTCTAAAACACATTGAAAATATCCTATGCTTCCTTTTGCTTGAGCTTTTCTGGAAAGAGAAGAGAAAAAAAAAATCCCATATTTATGTTTTATTGGTAACATTATAGCTGAAAAAAAAATAATATCAAGCACAGGCTTTCTGGTTTAGAATGGCTTTCTTATGTTCTCTTTTCCATTGTTGTTTATGATTAATAGGCCTGACTTGCAGTATAAATTTGTTTTTCCTTGTTGACAATTTTGCTATTATTCTGTATTTACATTCAGTGTTGTTTGGTTTTTTTTACTGGTGGTGGTGGTGGTGGTGTTTTTTTCAATTAACATTAAATGACGTCTACATCTGTCTGCTTTTATTCGTAATAGCTTTGCACATTGTGCTGATGAACTATTCCTCTCTCCTACCAAAATCATTCTTAGGTTTGGTATATATCGGTAAACATATCTGGGAGAGTTTCTCCAAGTTACTCCTGTGTCATCAGAGGTGGAATCCTGGAAACATAAATAGAAAAAGCAGTCTGAGTGCAGGAGCTCAAATTTCACTAGATTCTCTGACATTTTTTAAAGTAATTTTCCATGACAAAGACATAAATAAAAGAGTGAAACAAACTGCTCACCTGGTTCCTGGCTATTATGAATCACATTGTTGATTAAAAAAAAAAAAAAAAGATTAATTTTATTGGCAGTGGTTCACACACTGATCTTCCTGCTTTTAAATCCACCTCATGTGCAGAGGTGATATTTAGTCGTTAATTGTTCATCCCATGACACTTACGGAGACTGATAGAAAGGTAAGGTAGAAATTTATAAATGTTATCTTTGACTTCTTCATATCACCCATTTAAAAAGCAATATGTTTGATGATAATGATAATCAGATTCACACATTGAATGTATTCATTGGAAAATATTGGTCTCTGTCTAGTATGGCTTTGAGTCCTGGCACTCATGACTACAGTAACTTCCATTCTTTTAATCAGAAAACTCCAAGGTAGTTTTTCTACCTCTTTTCCTGGTCTTAGTTCGTTTGCATCCAGACAAGAACTTGATTACACATATCCCAGTTTAGAACATGTGCAAGCATTCAGCTTCATTTTGTCAACATTAGGAGACTACGGGATGGCTAATAGAATATGTGTGCTTGATTTTTTATCTCTGAATAAGGTATTCTTAAAATAACAGATCTTGTATTCCCAAACCTCCTAGTCATAAATCAGACCCAGAGGTAATTAAACAAAACAGATTAGGCTCAGCCTGCACTTTCCACAGCACATCTTTGCAAACTGTAGACTGTAGACAGCAGCCTGGGCAAGAATTTTTCAACAAAACAGTTTTTCACCAGAATTCTTGAAACCTAAAATTTCTTGCTTTCAGGAACATATCTGTTTTGTTGAGAAATTTTCCAAGCAGCACGATAGACTTATGTGTTGACTGTAGCCTCAGAGACAGGTTTCTTGGAGTTGTAGGAAAACTTTCATGCAAGTTTGGAGCCTCTCTTCACTGAGAACCCTACCTGTATAGCTGGTTATTCCCTTTCTGGCTGCACCCAACACAGAAATATAAGCTCTAAAGAATGGAAAAACATAAAAACATTTCCCATCTCCCTCCTTCAATATTTCAAGTAAGCATGCTAAAAAAATTAAACCGTGCATACAGGCAATAAATCTTGCAGTAGCCTAATTTTTCTTACAACGATGCCTAAGGCAAATCATCTGTGAGAAAAAAGAAAGTGAAAATATTAAAACTATCTCAAATTCCCTCATTTACTTATTTTCTTCTTCATCTTAAACTACTACTTCTCTCAAGAGGATTCAAAGTCCTAGTATTGCTCAGTTCTTCAACCAACCAGTGAGAAGAAACGTTCAGTGTTGCTTATCGGACTAATTCTGACAAATCACTCAGGAGTTTCAAACTGAGTAATTATTACTTTTAACAAAAACATAATAAAGATAGCATGTAAGAAAGCTGCAGATTTAGTAAGTTAGTTAGTTAGTTCTTTTCATGTACCCTTCTCACTTACTGAGAAAATCTTTATTTCCTCTTTCAACAGGAAGTATATCATCTCTGATGAAACCTTGTTGAAATTCATTTGGCTTGGCTAGCTATTACCTTTTCTATTCCTCAGTAATTTCAGAGAAGTGCTTTTAAAGATCATGTAGCCATTCTCAGCGATCTTTATGCTGTACACACCTTATGCAGAACTAAAATCACATTAGCCATGTTATTGACTATCCCATAGATAGAAGGTCAATGCCCATTCTTATTTTCCAGGGATCTCTCAGCATCATTCAGTGTTTCCATCATGAGAAAGAAATGTTCCATCTGAGAAGGTATTTCATATATTTGTACAGTGTTCTGCTCCATTAGCTTTCATAGCCTGAGTTACTGAATAATTCTATTTTGTTTGTGATTGTTTTGGCTAAGGACCTATTCTCTTGAGGTGAGAACTCAAACTTAATTCTTCCAAGGCAAGAACACTTAAAAAGCAAAAGAAATTCAAATTACAAACACCTCACTCACAGAGACTTGCAAAGATCATTTGTCTTAGAATATTTAGAGAACTGATGAGACACAAACTCAAGTTTGAATCTGCTTGCAGATGATACATAGTCTTGTTTACAGAACATCACATCATACAGCTATATTACCCTCACTAAATTAATCAACTTTTTGATGAAGATGAGCTGACGGATGAAGAACAGCTGTTTGAAAATGAATCATACCAAAATAAAGATTACACTGTGAAGTAGAGAAAAGCACACAGTTTGCCAAATGGCATATTCTCATCTATTTGATAGAATATAATCACAGGTAGCCCATTCTTAATACAAGTTACTTAAGAATTTTTGGTTCTTCACTGATAGGAAATTTTAATCATATAGTAATATCTATGGAGAAGTAATTAATTCTGAACTCTACAGTTGGCTAGGACACTACGTTATATTTTCCCTTTAATAACCTGACTCTAAGTTATGTCCCTTGGATGTGTTTAGAAGGGCTACAACTTAGCCTTTGATGGAGACATGAAATAGAACTCTAGAAACTACAGCCAAGACTGAAATCCAGCAGCAGACTTTGTAATTTCCTATAAGTACCTTAAATCTTTAGTCAGCTTTGCTCTCAGATTCTCTGTAGAATTTCCTATCGTGGTCGAGACTTGGTCTTCAGCTTTCAGGGTGGGGGTTCCTGGGAAAAATAATAATAATAATAATAATAAAAATCACGTATATATATATATATAAAGGGATATATGTATATCCCTTTAAAAGCAGGCCATGGCTAACAAGCAAAATGCAAGGGGGCTTCCTGTTGCTAAGTGAATAAAGTGAATAAAGAC
This sequence comes from Anser cygnoides, assembly GCF_040182565.1. Classification (NCBI taxonomy): domain Eukaryota; kingdom Metazoa; phylum Chordata; class Aves; order Anseriformes; family Anatidae; genus Anser; species Anser cygnoides. The sequence continues at coordinate 68,426,505 of NC_089875.1, forward strand.
AAAACATTTTGGGGATGTTGTTGGGAGCAGGTCAAAGACTATTGAAAACATTCTTAGCAGACCTGAGAACAAATGCAACTCCTGCTATCCTTACCACATGTATGCAAAAACAACTACCTTGACCTTCACTCTTGTAATAAATACCTAGCAGAACATATGCAAATGTAAAAAAAGACTTTGCTTTTTTTCATCTGCACAAAATTATTCCCTAAGAAAAGGCAGAGAGAAAGAAGAAAATAACCACATTGTATAAATTAACAGCTCATGAATCATGAATGAATTATTAATTCTACTGGCTATTAATAATATTTTCATTTGAAATAATGATTCCCTGTCCTCCATATTTGAAATAACCCATGAGGTTTTATGATTCAGGAATGACAGGACTGACTGCCTCCAAAGAATTCTTATTGTTTATCATTCAAACATACCAGAAGTATCAAATTTTGACTTTGCAGACAGTGAAGCTTCCATTATGTGCTTTAAAGTAAACTAACATTTTACTTCTAAATTATGGAAGCAGCCTTGATTTCTGTTAACAGGATGCAGGAAGCAGACTCCTACACATATCTTCTGTATTTTTTGCTCACATTGTAAGGCTTGGTGTGATTTTGTTACTCATTGTCAACATCCAAGACTCAGATGTATTTGCAGGAATATGAGTCAGTGATAATGGTTTTCAAAGCAAAGCTAATTGAATATGAATGTTATTAAGTAATGTGTTTTTCATGAACCCCAAAAAATGAAATAATTGGAACTACTAGTAATGATCCAGCATTAAAATAATGAGAAAATGTGTCTGCTTGTATCTATTCATTCATTTTGACCTATAACTCAAAAAAAAAAAATTATTTCTGTAGCATTAAGATCTAATAATAGCATGGAGTATTTTACTTGTCTCCAGTCATATTGCATCCAGGATGCACTAAGCTCTTTTTTAAACTTCTGCTTCTGTTGCCAGCCAGTTCCACAGCCTGCTCAGAATGGGGCAGAGAAGGGTTTTGCTATCTCTTTCACCCAGCATACAACACCAGGAGAGAGAAAATATAGGGTAACACAGATATAGGCAATGCCAACTTTGTTTGAGAACTTGAATTTTAACTGCCTGTACTACTGAGGTGTAGCATAGGTAACAGAGGCTTCTTCCAACCTTCTGACCTTATGCAGCTACCCCCATACCAGTTACGATATGGCTTCACACAAGAAAACTAAAAGTGCTGTGTTTCCTTGAAAGAAATTGAAGAGCAGAGAGAGAATAAAAATAAAATTAAAAAAAAATGCTAAGGTATCTAGGAACTAGTAGGATAATAGGTAGTGTTAATACTATCAAGAATCAGTATTGTTGGTGTTAAGAAAAATATTATTACTTTTTAGGAAGAGTCAATACATTGCTGGCTTGCAAGGCATGGAAATATCTCAAAATACTTTCTACTGTCTTGTCATTATCACAAAAATAAAGTTCTCTAAAAAAAAACTAAAGCCCTGTCCACAACATAATACAATACAATGGAAAACTTAGCATCTAGCTGATATGTTACATGCATCTTTCATCTTCACGATAAAATACAAAATCCTTGCTCAGGAAAGAGAAGAATCATCTTCTGAATGTACACTTGCTGGATGAACTGGCCTTTTGAAGGGCCTGTAATGAATTATGCATTTAATATGATTCTGCTGTAGTTCGATCTTTAATGGCCAGAAAAGAGAAAACCCATCTAAGTGGATACAGAACTTGTGTGGCAACACAGAGAATTATACTGATTTCATTCTGACTGACAGGCTCTGTATTATCCAGAAGACTGTAGAATAAAGCCACTTCAACTCATGAACTGCCTGCAGAGATATATCATTTAACAAAACATTAAGCAGAAAAGAACAAAATTGTTCAGCATGAAAACTTCAGAATTAGCTAAGACAAGTTCAGGACAGAACTTAGTCTTGGGATGAATGTGAAAAGACATTAACTGTTACTAACTAATTGAATTTTTCTGCATTAAATAAAAGTGAAAGATCTGGTTGATGTTGTAAATGTAGCCCATCAAGTAAAGAAATTACTAAAGTTATATTATCTCAGAAAATATTCTATTTTATTGAAACTGAGGCTGAAGTTACAAATTTGAAATCTAAGTCTTTACGTCCTGCCAGAGCTATTGTATTTCTCAAAAAAATCAACCAGAAGAGAGTCAGTTACTGTGCTACAGAGATTTTTTTTTTGCCCATTTTCAAAAACAGCACTGATGCAGAAAGTAGGAACAAAGAACAGCCAGTGGGAACAGAGACATGAGAATGGAGAGCTGTGAAATGGACATTGGGTGACATTGCATTTAAAAGACAATCTTCAAGAAATTTACTCATTGATTGATTTTGTTCATCATTTTGGAATTGATTTTATTTCATAATTTTCACTAATTTCTTCAACACAAAAACTGTGAACAAATTAAAAAGCTAGCCAATATTGCAAATCTGGGAGGGTAATCAGTTAAAGAGATAACTGGAATATGACCTTCAAAGAACCAGATGAACTTGAGGCACAAGTAAACAGCACTGAAATGGTAAAATAAAATACAAGGTCATTAACTGAGAAAACAACCAAATTTTCTATCAGAAATTGCAAGTGCATCAGACAGAACTGAAAGAAAAGGAGACAAACTGGTAGATTAGTTAATCACAGCAAGACAAATAATCAGCAAAGAGATGCAGCTATGAAAATATGATTAAAAGGTGTTTCAGCCAAGCTGTTTACAGTTGAAGTAGGTAAATATAAATGTCATGTGTGCATGACAGTGTGAAGCCTAATTTAAAATACAGCTTTAACCACTCATATTTAGATACAAAGAACTCAGACTAGAACAGATGTAGAGAATATGCAATGAGCAATGACTAGCCCATTGTATGAGGGGAGGCTAGATGAAACTGGCTTGTTTTCAGTCCAGTGAAATGAAGACCAGGAGGAAGCTGTTATCTATAAGTCTGACATAAATTAGAAAGGGAAAAAAAAGAAGCTTTAGAGTATAAAAGTCATGCAATAGGATGTAAACTGTTATAAAAAGATCAGAAAAATTCTAGTTTCTAGCTTGTCAGGTAGTGAAATCTGGAACAGCTCTATTAGAGGTTTCTCATCCATCATATGCTTCTCATCCTTCGGTTTTGATTCAATTACATCAAATTAAAACATGATACTAGTACTAAATTATGGAAAACTACGGGCTTACAAAAATCAGAATGAATTATACTTCATTGGTAGAAGTCATTGTTTTTGTGTTTGCCTTTGGTCAGCCTGGCAGTAGCAGGACGACATAAATCCATAATGTTGCCCTAGAACATTCCTGTGACACTTCAACCTACAGATGATCTCCTCTAAGGCAAGTGGCTTGGTATCATTTATCTAAAGCAAAATTACACATAGATAATGCATTCTCATATGCAACAATTCAAATGCATTTTTGCACCTGTGGTCATCTTCTGTTGACCCGTAGAACGGACAAAAAGTATTGTGTGTAGAGAACCAATGAAAAGCAGATAGCTGTCTATGGATGAGGCAAAGGAGCAAATAAAAGATGAGTATACTGACACTTGAATGTTGAGTTAGTACTAACCCATGTTAAACTCATCATAACATCCTATGTGTGGAGAGCCTCTGCTTGACCACACACCTCAGAGGGATCACTAGAGATTGGGCTGCACAGTGTGGGATTTGAACATCACTCTAGTTCAAGCTTTGGGTAGTAACTTCACCACATTTCTTTAATCGAAGTGCTTTTATCTTGGACTTAGAGAACAGTTTATTCAAATTAGTCTCACCTGCAAAAACAGACATTATCTTGGGAAAGTTTTAAAGAAACTACCTTTCCATGTATGCTTTATCTACTTGTGATATGATTTCATATTCTACTCTTAGCCATTAGCCACATCGATTAACATTAACATATATATTTGCCTTACACATATCACTTTTGTTGTCCTTGTATCAATGCATATTATGCTTGCATTATTACATTTCAACATTCTACTTGATTATCACCTAAAAGAAACTTAAGTAAACAATCAAAATTGTCATGACTTTATTCTTCTTTTTACTCAACAAAAAAGATCACTCCTCATTCAGGTGAGTGGGTTAATACTTTTGTATCAACATAGCTTCAATATAATTAATTTAGATTAAACTCTTTAAGTTTAAACTCTTCTTTTCATATTTCTGCAAAGCTGGAGTAATAGCATCATTGTTATAAAATTTTCCAGCATATACACATTTTTCCTGAATGTGTTCCTATATATTAAAGATTGTCTTATACACCAAAGTATAGCTACTTTTGCTGATACCACTAAGGGTCACCATTAGTGGAAACAAAAACAAAAACAGAGGTGCAAAGTAACCAACAGTATTTTAGGGGGAACTTATTATTTTTACTCATTTGTAAAGGTGCACCTATGACTTATACAGAAGGAATTATAGTAGTTAAGTTTAAGATGCAGCTTGTGAATAGAATTCTTATGAAAGGCATTATTAAATATTGCTGTCTTACACATTGTAGGTTTAGTACAGAAGGTTTAAATCAGTCTTTGTACTTAGCAAACAGTAACAAGAATACTGGAAGATGATTGCTGCTTCATTGCACTTTCCGAAATAAAACAACCCCATGAAGTACAAAACAGAAAGACCTTGGACAAAGGACACTTTTTGCTGAATTAAGTAGTTCTAACCATCTGACAGTAGAATGAAAATGTAAATATAGCAATGCAATATGAAGGACTTGCAATACCTTCATGATCAACGTCCAGGCAGTAAAATAAAATAAAATTAAAATAATAAAATAAAATAAATAAAATAAAATAAAATAAATATATATTTTTTAAGTGATATTAAATTAAAACCAAGAAAAGTTTGTAAAACCTGAATGTTTGTTGTTGGTTTGGGGGGGGAGAGGTTGTTTGTTTGTTTTCACTCTCTTAGTATCAAATTCATTATTCAGGCGATATATTCAGAAAGACCTTGGAAGAAGTAGAACACAGGATCACATGCAGAACAGTGAAAGTGTATCTAGAAATATCATCAATGTCTTAGGAATTCCTAAATGGCAATATTGTATATCTGAACTTGAAATGATATGGAGCACTGACAAACCAAAAGGGATTCACTGAGCAGCCAACAAGCACTACAGCTGTTCAGCTACTGCACTCAGGCACTCGTTTACAAGCCTTACCTCCAAAAGGTCTTAAGTGGAAATTTTATCCTTCCTGAAATCATGCAGTAGCACTTCATTGAAAAGAATCACCGAATTAGGTTTAAACAAAATAAGGAGCATAGGCTTAGAAGAATACTTTTTGCAGATGGACATGATTGCTTTAAGTGCAAAAGTTGTTAAAGAAGAAATCATACAAGAAGCAATACATTTTGAAGTCATTGAGTGTTTGATCTATTTCAATATCTTAAAAAGTTGAATCATATGAACTTGGGTAATGATAAAACCACGTGAATTAAAAATAGCTCAAAGACCATGACAAATAGGAATGATAAAAAGAAATGTACCAATTTGTGATAGTTCAGCCTCACTCCTCACATAGATAAGATTAGGTCAGTATGTTAAACTGAAAGATAGAAATATTCAAATGATCAAAGGGGAGATACTGTTGGTGGCAATTGAATAATTGCTAGCGCAACATCATTTGAACAAACCAGTGTCCTAACTTGCTTTCTGAATAGAGTCCAGGCAGTCTAGAATTATCCAAAACATTTCAGTCCATTTGAACTGACATCTCCATCAGATTCCTAGAAGAATATGCTCAGTGGTTTGAATGCTGCTGATCTCAGTTGACAAGGATAAAAAAACAGGCTGCTTTTATAATTCTTGCATCTTAATGGAATTCCTACTTAATTTTGACAGTAGGGAAAGAGGATCATGCTACTCATTAAAGGTTGCTAATTGTCAAAAATTTCCTATAGGAGGACACTTTCTCACTTTTTGTTTGGATGGAAGTAATGTTTCTTATTTATACCTAAATAATCATATGTTCTTTTCTGTTTGGTTTAGTAACAAATATATAGAAGGAAAATAATATAATAATAGCCCCTACAATAGCTTTTCTTTTTTAATTTCATAATGCATTTCTTATGTTTTCATTAATATTACTCCCTTGTAATCTTCTATGGACCATGACAGTTTATCATGGAGATGGACTGGGTGGGAGGGTCATTTAGATAAAATAGTTTAGTTATAAACTATAGCATTTAGAAGCCTTTGATCAAATTTTATATGCTATCAACCCAAAAATAGTAATTTTTTCTCTGGTATCTATAAATACTCTTCTACAATGTCCACACATCAACAACTGAGATAACCACTGCATTCTGCTGGTGACAGAACAAGCACCAGAACTTTCGATGTACTGTTCTCTGTAGTGGGAATGATGAGATTAGAATATCTCTTTACTAATTCATATAGCCATGCTGGAGTTGAGAAGGTTACCCCTAGGAAGGAAGAAAGGTCAGTCTTTCACCTAGGGGCAAAAACCCGCCTGGACATGTTTCTGTGTGACCTGATCTAGGTGTTCCTGCTCTGGCAGGGGGATTGGACTAGATGATCTTTCAAGGTCCCTTCCAATCCCTAACATTCTGTGATTCTGTGAATATTTGAGAATAATATAAAATAGATTAGAAATCACAGAAAGACAGCACAGCTTATGGTTTCCCAAATGACCTGTTACTGTCTTTGTTAAGTTTCAGATTCTTTTGTGCACCCATTCTAAGAATGCCAGGTATCATTTGTCAGGAGAAATCTACAAAGGTAGTAGAAACAGAGCTCTGGCCTGCTGTTAGCCCAGCCTTGTGTACTACTTTCAAGGTCTTGCGTGTCCTCCAGAAGGGAGAAATTGTACTGCCAGAACACAAAAACTTTACATCTGCTTCTTCCTATATTTTGAAAAGTATGTCAATATACTGACATATACTGCATAATGTGCAACATAAAAGAAAGTCCAGTCACTGAACTGTCAAACTTTCACACAGTGGCTGTCCTTTTTCCTACATAACTTTCTGCTTCATACATTATTCACTTTCAAAATAAACTCTCAAAATAAAAGAAAATACTAAGGTGTCTATTTCCCGCAAAGCATTACGGATGTGATGACAGAGAGCCACAGAAAAAAAGAGAAGATTTAAGCAGTTCTGAAGTATAATGTTTTGGAGGAAGATCTTGTTAGAATGTGAAATTGCAGTCCTGTAAAATCTAAAATATAAGGAGTTTGTATTCTTGTTTATTCCACTTTTTATCAAATAGATTGATGTATTTTGTTTAGAGAAAAGGACCAAAACAGTACTCTATAATGATTTTACTGCTTTGCTTTGAAAGATTTTTTTATTGAACTTCATCCATGCAACTGCTATACAATTCAACATAACATATACTATCATGTGTGTTAAATAAAATATAATTATCAAAGTAGACAGCTGTAGTCTACATACTGTGGTGGGGAATTGCAAATTAAAATAGGCAGCGATAATTTACAAACTAATTCAAATATAATCACAAAACATCAGTTAAAACACTAGCAAAAGCTGGGAAATTTTCTAACAGTGAGAAATCCAAGATTTTTGGAAGTCTAAGTATTCCTTTTACTTCTGACTGTCTGGTGGGAGAAGCTATTCACACCTCTCACCTGCAAGATGTATGTATTGATTCTGATGAAACCTATTTCTTCCAGTAGAAAATCCTTCTATCAGCTCAAATAAAAAGTTGGCCCGCTGTTTTATATAACCTGAAAATACTGCAAAATTAGAAACACTGAGACACTGAAAGAAAGAAAAAGCCCTTGAACTTAGACTATTTATTTTAAAAACATATTTCCAAGTCATGTATGGTACTAATAGCTGCGTTCTGAGTGCATTCTTCTTTCTGAATGTGAAAGCGGAAAAAACATCCGGAAGATATATATTGTTTAACAGCAGTCTAAAAGATTAATTAGTTTTAAAAAGTAATGATTTTAAAATATTCATGATAAATATAATTTCCTGAAAACTGAATGTTTTTTACTTTTACTGTGTGTGCAGTTAATTCTCCATGTGTAAATGATAATGCAGGAGAAGCAAAGAAAAAATATAATTTCTCTAAATTGTTTTATTTAAAAAAAAAAAATTGTAGATCACATTTGTATTTCTGCCAGCTTTCCTCTCTCCAGTGAAAAAGAGCTCTCCAGATAACAGAACTTCAAAATTTTTGTAGTTATTTACAGTTTAGATAAGTACACTGAATTTCAAACATTCGTACAAATATATATATATATATAACAAATATATATATTTGTACGAATATATCCAACCCTTTGAAGCTGGATTTAGATCTCATTTACACTGATTTGACCTCATGTCACACTTAGCACTACTTCTGATCTAGGTCAGAATATACAAGATTCAGACCTCTGATGTCTGCAAATTGAAGAAGATTCAATACAAGAACTACCAGTCTTTCAAGATTCCCACTGCTTCTGATTCCAGCTGGAAACTTCTCAACAGCAACATTTCTCAAGGTATCTCGGCACTTCCAGTGTTGGCCAGCTCCCAAAAATTCAAGGGCTATAAAAATGAGTAAGGGAAAATACATTGAAACATTTCAGAACCTCCACAAAGACTGCATCTCATCTGGTAATTGGGCCTTTTCAAAAGAACACCTAAGGATAAGTCAGAGTGAACAGGGCTGATAAAATTCCAGTCTGATTCTCTGTCCCTAATTCTATTCCCGTACCCAAGTTTCCCTACAGTCTATTGCTGAGTGCAAAATGATGTTCCATTTCAAGACACATAGCGACTCAATGACCGTAGTTTAGCTCTTTGCTTTCAAAACTGCTTTTATGCAATGGGGAAATGAAAGGTACTAAAGTAAAATCATGTTATAGTTTTTAAATTTGTCCATTTGCATTACATTGAGGACTTGACTAATCCTTCCCATGTCTAAGAGAAGACAGTGAGGAGATCCTGCAGTATATCACAGAACTCTCAAGAAGCTCAGTTGTGTTAAATTTCTCAGCAGAACTTCACAGTTAAATTCTTGTCAAGCGTTTATGTAAAGAAAGATAGAATGTGTTCTTGACAATCAACCAAATTTTTACATACACTGTTTCACAGTCAATTATCTCTAGTAGACATATTTTACTATTGCAAAATTGTAATTTACTTTAGTATATTTACTATTTATAGGAAATTTACTCAAAGTAAAATATACTATATTTTACTACTTCCACTAGTATTTTCAATATAAAAGCAACTTGTTATAATGGCAGAAGTGAAAGGGGGAAAAAATGTGTTTTCACCAAGTTTTGTACGAAACTCATGACTAACTAAATGAATTTTCTTTAGGCTTTCAATTTCTTTAGGCTTCATACTTTCATTTCTTTATGTCTACCACCGAACTATGAAATCTGGCCCAAATTTTAATGATTCAGAATCACGTTTGCAGAAGAAAGTACTATCTTACCCGTGAAAAGACCTTGAATAAATACCTATTCTTTTTTTAAGCACTGAGAAATAATAATCACAGAATTCATTCCACTGCCTTGAAATACAGGTCCAAAACCTCTCTGACTGCCCTTAGGATTATAATCCTTAGTTAGTATTCTGACTGCCCTTTCATTCCCAGCTGCACATTTCCACCCATTTTTTTGGTTTGTCACAGAAGATAATCTGACCACATAGCCAGCCAGTTCAAGATAGTGATTTAATTGAAAACGACCTCTATTACTACTACAAAAAGCAAGAGCAACAATATTAATAATATTAATATTATTAATAACAATGTGTATATATTCCAAACAGATCAACAACAATATTTGTGAAAATAAATTTGATTTTAAATATATTTTTCAGATTAAACTAATTACTTAATTACTTGTAATAAGTTTAAAATTGGTATCGCTACAAAAAAAAATAAGAAAAGCATTCTGCCCCACTTTGTCTTTAAAAAAAAAATATTTTGTGGAGAGAAAATATCATTCTCACAGCTAGATTTCAGTGAGTGAAAATTGAATCACAGAATGGCTCAGGTTGGAAGGGTCCTTAGAGACCATCTAATTTCAACTCCCCTGCTCTGGGCCGGGACACCTCCCACTAGACCAGTTTGCTCAAATCTCCATCCAACCTGGCCTTGAACACTTCCAGGGATGGGGCATCCACAGCTTCACTGAGAAACCTGTGCCAGTGCCTCACCACCCTCTGAGTAGAGAATTTCTTCCAGATATCAAACCAAAATCTACCCTCATTTAATTTAAAACAATTACCCCTTTTCCTGTCGCTATGGGCCCATGTAAAAAGTCTCTCCCCATCTTTCTTAGAGTGTTGAAAGGCTGTAATAAGGTCTCCCTGGACTCATCTTTTCTCCAGGCTAAACAACCCAAGTTTTCTCAGCCTTTCTCCACAGGAGAAGTGCTCCAGCCCTTTAATCATCCTCATGGCCCTCCGCTGGATTTGTTCTAACAGATCCACGTCCTCCTTGTGCTGGGGGCCCCAGAGCAGAATGCGATGCACCTGGAGTACTCTCTCTGTTGAGGGAGAATCACCTCCCTCTACCTGCTGGCCACATTTCTTTTGATGCAGCCTGGGATTTGATTGGCTGTCTTGGCTACAAGTGCCCAGATTGTGTCATGCCTAGTCAGGGGGCCAGATTTAAAGTTACTCAAAGAGAGATGATAAGACAATTTAAAAGCTCAGGAAATCTATTTTGCATTGGTAGGAGAAGGACTGAAATATTTAGGATACAGTCTGGAAAGAAAGGCTGATGGACAAGGAATACATTTTTAAGAAATTGAATTTTTATTTTCTTTATTATTTAAAGACTAAATAACTCTAGCTTATAAATACTAAGTTTTTAAGCTTGAAAATTTGGGTGGTATGTTCCAGTTTTAATGAAAATTACTTAGCGTCTTTAGAGAGAGAGAGGGTGAAAATAATAGACAAAAGAACAAAGCCCAAAATTATTGATGATTTGATTTAAAACCTGAACTTGAAGTTGTTTTTTTCAGTTTCTCCCTAAAGTAGTGTTCTACGTTATCTTTTTTCTGTGAGGCCAAACAGGTAGGCCACAAAATACTTTTCTGTCTAGGTCTAAGAAAAAAAAATAAATCTTAATCCAGTCTCTGGATGTCTGTAGGCAGCAGCCCTGCTTGCATACAAACAGTTAATATGCCACACACCATTTCTAGGCACCCTTCTTTGTATAACTTTGAGTTATAGAATAAAGAATCAACACATTAAATTGAAAATTATTTCAGCATTGCTAAACTCAGACATGAAAAATTCTTAGCCAATCCTAAGAAATCCAAGAAAGGGGTTTATTTGCCATTTAGATGTTAAGGCGACAGGGTTGTGAACATTTGTCTAAAATCAGGAGGAGTAACTAATATTACTTGGAAAAAAATAAAAATAAAAATATGTAATTGCATGTAGGAAAAGCTGTAAGAAAAAGCATCTTACATGTGCTGGCACTATTATACCACTTGGCTCCCTGGTGATATCGCTCTTGTCAGCACAAGTGTCACATCTATTGCACAGAAAGGCAGCCTCTACAGGCTGTTTGCCAAAAACACTCTTCTGTGAGCTTTTCAGTAACTGAAGTTCATTCTAAACCTTAGCCTCAGAAAGAAAAGTGAAAATATAACATAGAGTTGTTAGCCAAAGGCTACAGAAAATAGAGTGGGTTTCAGCTCACAGAGCAATCAGTACACTGTCTGGTTTTTATAAGACATATCTGCTGAAGTCAACCTATTCAAAATTAAATGGAGATAATACAAGTTTCTACTCTTCTGACTCTAAGAACATCATTCTCTTGGCCCCTTGACCAGGAGGATGGATAAAATACCCAATTATTCTGTGGACAGCAAAATAACCATATTCATGCATGAGAATTAATGTGGTGTAAAAGTGTCAGGAATATTCTGCATAGAAGCTCTTTGCCTGTGATTCCTGTTAAACAGAAGAAAATATATACATTTTTGAAATATCAAAACACCTAAACAGCTACTTGTTTTGGATGAATGATCCAAAACATACAGGAATTTTGCCTGTATGTGTAAAAAACACCTCTTCTACTGCCCCAATCCTTCTTGCACTTTCCAGCTAAACAAAACAACAGAAAGTGGCCAACTATTCAAACTGCTATGTTCTGAGTGCTGACAAATTTTCAGGAGAGGAAACATCCCAAGCATTGGATTAAGCTCTTGCATACCAGGTGTAATTTTGAACCATTTACTTAAACCTAAATATCCGCAGATTAAAATAAAACCTCTGTTTTAACTCATGGATCTTCATATTGTAGAAATCACTTTGATTCTGAAATTACCTTGTGGTGGTACCTTAGCCAAGCCACCCACTTCTCTGCCTCAGTTTTTCCATTAACTTTTCCACTTCTCCATGTAGAAAATATGATTGTAAAATCATTTGCCTCTACACCTATTAACCATTTTTCCATGGTCAGTTCTCAATTTTCATACTTCAGGCCATCCCAGCAGTCTGTCAGTCCCTATCTTTTATGTGAGCTATGCCGACTTCTCACTCCCTCTGACAAACTCAAGTTCCTCAGCATCTTGCAGATCTTGTCTATATTTCATCTTCATTTTCATCCCATAAACCTCAAGTCACACACTATCAGTTATCTCACAATATTGCTTCTTTGCCATGTGACTTTGTCTTTCTTTTAAGCCCCATAGAGTTGTCAAACCCTCTGGGAAACAGAGATACTGCCTACAGCTATCTGGTGTGAGGAGTGTAAGAGGGGATGCAGGATCAACTTCTCCCAGGCATGCAGAGAAATTAGCATTCAACAGCATTGAAGGTAACACTTTAAAAGAAATGTTATTTCACTGCAGAGAAGAAATGGCTAATGTCTGCAACTAAACTTTACCTTCTTTCTCCCCCCATCTCAGACAAAAATATCTCTTTCCCTCCATTAGTATTACCCCTTCCTTTCCCCGACAGCATCCCCTTCTTCTAAAAATAGAGTTTGTATCCTATTCCCTGTTCAGATCTAGTGAATGTCTGTTTGCAATCTTCCATTTATCTTGCCTTTCTGGAAGTGTGACCTCCTGAAGTCCTGAGTATTTCTCCCTCTATAACCAAGAGCAGCAAGACCTGCTGTGTACATTAGCGCTGCTTTGCTGAGGATCACATGAAGGGGACTCGGACTCTCCACGGGTGATTAGTGTTCCTGCAGCCAGGAGATAGAAAATACAGTTAAACCTGAGGAATTGAGGGAAAGGTAAAGTTGCATGGTTTTGGAGGGTGAGAGGGATATTTAATCTCCTTATCTCAAGTTTTCTGTCAATTAGAGGGAGGACAGGAACAAGCATTGTATCACTTTCCTTTAAAAGCAAAAGAAACATTACTGTGCCTATGAAGGCTTCACAGTTCAACTGTAGGAAGGTTTCATATTCATCTTATCACTTCAGTTAAACAATGCTTACTGAAGTCCCTCAGATTTTAAAACATCAATGTATGGTTGCTTCAGTAGGCTGACCTGCTGAATAATCTCATGTAAATTGTGCATTTAAATGTGACCAAGAGTCAATAAGCATGCTTCCACATGGAAAAGTCATGTTACAGCATAGATTTTCATTTAAGCCATGACTGACAGGACATTTAGGGCAGCTCTCTGTCACAATGGAAAACATAACACTCCAACCCAAAACAATATTTCCCAATACCCTCTGTGGTTTAAAGGGCAAGAGATCCCAGCCTGCTGTCCTAAACATGAAAAAAGTATGGCCACCTCCCTTCCTAACTCAGATGTTTTAGTACTTTATGTATCTTACCTGAAACCCAGCTCAAGGATTTATTTTTTCTTAGCTTCCACAGCCACAGAAAAAGCTCATAAAGTACATTTATAGGTTCCATCTTTAAAAAGATTTTTTTAAAAATAAAACAAGAATCATGATTTCAAAATGTCAGGATTTTGACAACTCTTGAGCACAGCTGGCAATTCTGATGCTACCCTCTCCCTTTTCAGCTGTGTATAACAGCATTAGCTGTAAGCAGTCCATTTGTCTGCAGATTTATGACTTTGTTATGGTTAGAGGTGGGGGAGTAATCCCTCGGTGTCCTGCTCCCTTCCTCCTACACAGCCACCACCAGCCACCTAGAGAAACAATTGCTGACAAGCACGACCAGCTTTGGACTTAAGCCAGATAGGTAGTTGCCTTGCACTGAAAACAATAGACTTTGCCTAGATGTTGTCTTGTCTAAGTATTGCACTAAGAGAATTGCAAGAAGGAGTCACAGGAGGTACCTGGCCATGTATGAACTCATCTGCAACGCAGCAAAGGTCTGCAATAAAAGAATTCATGCTTCCCTACAACATTATTTTGCCTACAAACCTGACAAGCCTTGAATCAACTCTTCTAAAAGTATGCTACACATTTATACAGTATCTTAATCCATAGGAAATCAAAGGAACACTGCAATAAAAAATAACAAGCAAAACTGAACAGATCAGCAATTAGTGGTCCCAGGTGAGAGCAACACATTGAGTTTATGTTAGAAAGGAAAGAAGAAATGTCAAAATTATCTCAGCTGATGGTAAGTTCTAGAAAAGAATTCTCGTTGGCAGAATCAGTAGGAAAGAACAGCAAATAGGTACACATTGAATTTTACATGAAATGAAAAGGAGTATTTGTTCAAAATACCAAGTCATTTATTTATGACTTATATTTATGACATATATTTATTTAGGAGAAAAATGTGTTGAGAATTTTCCCAACAGAGCATGTAGGAAGACCAGATTCAAAAAGATCCACTTTTTCACACCCCAAAAAAGGCAAGCAAACTTCCTTGCTTTGCCTCATTTGTCAGAACATCCCCAATTTGGTGGATTTTAGGACACATTCTTGATCAGAGGCAAAATATTCTTCAGCTCCTTTACCAAACTAAACATAAATATATCCTGGACTTTTGTTTTGCTGTTGGCAGATACATCTAACTTTTTGTTTATTTAAGTTTTAACCTAAAAAAAAAAAAAAGTCCTAGTGCATATTCCATGAAGTTTCACAAATCAGCTTTCTATTTTCAAAAAATAAAAATTTCAGTGGCAAAACATTTCTTTGTAATAAATCCATATGAAAACCTATCAAAATACCAGCTGTTCCTGACAAAACCTTGAAGCTAAATTAACACTTCTGCACAATTTTAACAGCTGCAACCTCTAGGCAGTAGCTGAGTTGAGGACCAAAAATGGCTATTATGCATATTTGATATTAACTGAAATAGGGAGGCTTCTGGCACTATACTGCAGTCTGAATGGAAAGTAAGATGGCACACAAAGGTCAGCTCTTCTGAAGGTAAGAAAAGACAATCTTGCAGGCAATGTTAATACAAATTCAATAGAAATAGCATTTAGTCACAGAGTCTTAATCAACGTGCTGCCCGGATAGCATTGCATTCTTTGTGCAAATGAATTAGGGAACACTGAGACATGCTGCAGAGGCTCTGTTAGCAACTACAGAGGAAAAATATCATAGATGAAGAAATAGTGAACTTAAATTTCACACAAAGGTAGCCACCTGTTTCTAGATCTGAAGGAAAGAGAGACAGTAAGCACTCTGGAAGTTAGTCACTCAAGTGCAGGCTCGGAACTGAATATAGAATCAGAAACGACACTTTTCACAACCCTGCTTTATTAAACTGACACCCACATTCAGAATAAGGTACATTGTGCGTGTGTCCGTTCCAGACTTCAGACGGCATCTGTTTTCTCAGTAGGCTCCTGTAATGAAGAGCTCTCATCAACATATACTTTTGACTGCACTGGAGCACTGGCAATCATAACAAGTAGCAAAGGATGGGTTTATTATGTTGTCTGTTGTTCTTCCAAAAGAAGAACCAACTTCAGCCGAGGCATTTTAGGCCTCTATCCAAAGGCATAAAATTTCTTTCTATTGGAAAATAAAGTCTAGTTATGTGTAGATACTCATTTTTGCTTCTCTTCTTCCAGCTCAGCAAATGACTTGGGAAAGTGGGCAAGACTACCTCAGAAAACACTGTAATCAGTTAAATGGTGTTTTTCACACAACTTCTGCATTGCCATTCTGCCAGCAGTTCCCTGGTCTGTACTTCTGGCTCCCATCCAAATCCCTGAAAGCAGAGCACCAGGTCAGGTACAAACTCCAGCTCCAAGCCAGGTGACCAGGAGAATCCCAAGATGAATTGTATAGATTCTCTCAAACCTCCAAAAGCTAGCTTTCATTACAACCTTCTCCTTCCCTTCTCATCCCGACATATGCCTTGTAAAATGTCACAGTATCCACAGAACTAAAGCTGCTAAACTAGATCTAAAAATTTCCACAAAACTAAACTGCATGACTACAGGTACATAACCTCTACTACATCCAACACAGGACACTTTCAGATAACAGAATTTCATTGGAGCCATGCAAACGTTAGCAACCAGAATAGCCTCTCAGCTTTTCCCTTTTACACAGAGTGGGATCCAGAAAGAAGGAATCAGTGAGTTAGCCCAGTGGCAAAGGGCTACATTATCAGTTGCCTCATTTAATCTTGAGGGAATCAGTCAGCAACGCTTCCCTCAAGCTTTCTTGCCAGAACTTCTCCCTCCAGACCACTCTGCTTCATTTTGTACCTCTCTAGTACTCCAGTTATGGAGCATCCATTTATAGAGCACTAGATCCTCACATTTATTTCTAGTATCTAGTACATCCAGTTATGGAGCACTAGATCCTCACGTTTCTTTGTATTATCAGTTTCTTTTGGGGGGAAAAAATGTCAAGCTGGTACTTAATATTTTTGAGGGGCTGGATCTTTAAATCTGAATGTCCATTTGCTAACAAAGAGAGATTAAGCAAACGTCTCAATGGAGACCAGCAAACATTTAGCATGAAGCAAAAGAAAGATTATATTTTACTAAGATTTCTCCTTTCAATCAACTAATACCGAGTGTTTATTTTTCAGTTTGAAATAGCTAAATAAGCAGACCTGAATATCCTTTTTATCATAATGATTTCAGTTATCCAAGGATCCTTTTACAGATAGATGGCTTTAGGGGGGAAAGGCTCTAAAAGTTCTTTAAAGAGCTAAGCAAAAGACAATGCAACCAGTGCAAAACAGCTTAGTTATTAGGCCTTTTAATATACAGCACATTGTTGAATCAATCTTACTGAAACTTTTCTAGAAAACATTCTACACATAAAGCAGTTTTGTTGTTCAGATCCTGCAACAACTTACTGAGACAGCAGTGAAAAAGAACTTAGCCTCTCTTCCTGATCCTCTAAAGCCCTCTCAAAACAATAAGCAGGAAGGAAGTATGAAAAGCTGGGCCTGTCAACCACTTTTAATACAAATGTTCATTGTTGTATGATATGTAGGTCATCGGCATCCCACTGAGAAATGCCATCAGCAAATTTCACAATACTAACAAACAACACTTGCATGGAAGAAGTAATGCTGACATGGCCACCAAAAACACTAGACTAGACAAGACTAGACTAGTCCAGTTGGAAAAGATCTTCAAAGACCATCTAGTCCAACTGCCATAAATTTGTTAGCAAGGAACAAGCTTAACTAAAAGTCCTGCAAATGGACAATAAAAGCCCTAGAGATGGCTTTAAAATTACTTAAGGTAGATGCTCACACCTAACTAGAAACTCATTAAACACATTATCAAATAATATCTATCTAAGAACATGACCTGTGTTATTCTAAAGGTAAACAGTTTTAGAGAGGAAGTCTACATTCCCTGTTCTACTATTTCACATTTTTACTTGAGCAAACACATGCTTAGGCAATTACAGTTGCAAAGTGATATACCATCTATCAGTCAATACCATTATTGAAATATTATATAAACTTACTGTATTTTATTATATAAAACTTACTAAACTACAGTAATTTAATCAATTTGTTGCTGGGTTTTGCAGATGTGCAAAATTCACTGGACTGCATGTTTGAGAGAGAACACATATATTTAATTACCCCACTAAATGATTCACATGAAATAACCAAAAATAAAAAACATCTTACACCTACGTCAATTGAAACAAGAAATGCGAAGATGGTGGCAATACACTTAATATCCCAAAGGTTGCTGGAACAGCAAAAGCCATGCATGAATAAAGAGGGAAACACGCTACAGGGAAAAGCAATAAGTTCTTTTTGTCCTTAGGCCACTGGAATCTAATCAAGAGTCTCTGCTACTTTTGCACATTTTAGAGAACATCACCAGAGAGTTTAAGTTGTAAGAGGTCTGCATAGCACAGGAAAGAAATTAAATAGAAGTTGCTATCATACTCATGGCGAAATAAATGACTTCTCTGTCAGACTTGACAAAGTGATAGTATAAATAACTTCCAAGGATAATTTGCTAACACTTGGCTAGTTACCTTGATTCAGCAATTGGCACTGATAACCCAGTCTGATTTTTACAAGAGCAATAGCATGGTTTAATTCTTAATTCCCACTGCAGAAAATTGCAACCTATTGTAAAAACCAATGATTTACCACAGTAGTATGTATCACCAATGTACACATTGCAGAATCTCACAGTGACTATTTATATCATTGTCTCAGAATGTGTAAACCTGTATAAAATACAATGGAGGAAATGGAGCATAAATGTCAGTCCAAAACATCCGAAAGAAAACAACAATACAAAATGTATCTCTTTTATGAATCCAAATTATAGCCTTTATAGACTTATATATAGCCTGATGCTTATTGAAATACATTATATGGCCAGACCCTTGCTAGTTTTCCTCTTATTTCTCATTTAGGTACATTAAAACAGCAGCTCAGAGTCATGGAAAAAAAAGTCCTTCTGTCTGTGAAATCATGTAAATTACTGTTGTTTCAACTTTGATAATAATCTGTTTGTCCAAAGGAGCTTGCTGCCATGCAGCACCAGCTCCAAGTACTTTGTGTACTTACTATCATGTGTTTGATTTCCCTACTATCCCTATTCACCTGTCATTCTCCCCATTTTGAAATCTAAATCTTCAGCTGCTGCTGTGGCTGCTTTATCTAGTGTGGCCAATAACAGTGATAGTGATAAATAGCACCCTGGCTTTTGGGCATGCCGCAGAGAGAAAAAACACCTCAAAAACAAACAAAATCAGACTGGTTTAGTGGCCATCTCATTGACAACCGTCAATAGGAAAACCTCAAGCTCATATTCATTGCTGACTACCTCCCAGCAACCCTTCCTAGACTAGGTGCTAGTTAAATCATACCTTCTCAAATGTATCCAACAGCAGTGGATGTAAATATTTCTATCAATAGAGGACTTTCCTGGAAAAGAGTTTAGATTATGCAAACAGAATGCAAAAAAAACACCTGCCATACAATAGTTGTGTTTTTTCTCTCATTCACATTGAAGAGATGGGTGGTCCTAACAGCAGAGGAACAGAGGCACAAGCCAAGTGTGTGATCCCACAAAGGTCCCTCAAGAGCACTGGTAGCAGAAGAACTATTCTGCAGCATCCTCTGCAAGGTTTAATGTCTCAGTCACCCAAGTACTGCAAAGAATTTGAAGCAGTGAGGGACAACAACTCTGGTGACTCAGTCATGTCACTGTCTCCATCCTGACCAACTGATGCAGAAATATAAAACCGGGAGGCAGGGATAACCTTCAAACAGCATTGCTAAAATTCTCAAAGCTCTGATTCATGCATAGCCCTCATTGCTGAATGTACTTTAGGGGATAAAACAGCTTGAATTCCATTTTTCAAAACTGAAAAACGCAGTCATATGTAAAGAAGAGATTTAGAACGGAACAAAATTTTGAAGAGCTGCAAAAAGTTCCATCTTATTCTCCTTTTAGATATTTTTTGCCTTTCTTCTCCTAATGTAAAGGAGTTTTGTGAGGGGTGATCCCTCTGTTGTTTCAAGAATATGCTATCAACACTACCATGAACAGGGAAGCAAAAATTAATTGTACAATTTCTGTATGTATATATGTGTGTATATAAATAAATAGGCATACATTAATAAAATAAAAACCTTACCCAAGGATTTTATGCACTGTACCTCACATACTATTCACACCATCAGGAAACAGTGGAAGAAAGGATGAAACATAACAGATGCTAGATCGTTCCCTTAGTTCAATACAGTCAGTCCCTAAGATGAGACCAAGGTAGTGAAAAGTCTCTGTAGAATAAACCAGCACAGAATAGCCTAAGTCTGTGACATAGAATCAGATACCTAAGAAAAGAACCAGACCTGATGATATAGATGGTGGATCTGCTGCTGGTGTTAAACAGTCTATATTAGGTGTAAAATTCAGGACTATTATTTTTACAGGTTCCAGAAACATGCTCCTAGGATGGATGTTTTCTAGGACAAATAGAAAAACATGGGCCATGACCTGAATGGTTTTCAAAGACTTGACATGACAAGTGAGGATCGCCAAAGTCATTGAGGGGATAAATTGAAGAATGTTAATGGAATATTAAAGCTGAGGTGCTAGACATCACAAAAGGCAAGAAATTTAAAATATTATTTTCCATGGCAACACTAGCTTTGTTGTGTTGTTTAGCCTGTGCAACTACAGAAACCAAAACTTGTTAGCACCTCCATTTAACAAAGAAAAAATAAACTCAGATATTGCTTTTGCCCAATGTAGCAAAATGAACTCCAGTTTTGAACTCATTCAGACTGAGATTAAGACTCTCTTGTAGCAATGCATGTATTGGCATGTTCCTTGCAAAGAGATATGAAAAAGTGGATCTCATAGCAGAACTTAATTCACAAAGGCAAAATTTAATGGTAATAAACAGACATTGAATGCAAACTATACTGATAAGACGGACGTTGTTTTCTGAGGCTACTCTAATTCATTCTGGAACCCATCACATGGCCATTCACCTGGTCTTCTTTTTTTCAGGTTTCTGCATCAGATAGAGTTCACAGCTACAACAATATGAACATTAGTGCTGTGGGTAGCTTACTTCAAGAGGTAGGCAACTAACAGGAGCAAGTGAGAGCCCCTAAGGCAGCTCTGAAGCACACCAGACATGAATCTCCCTTCCCATTTGGTCGTCCTTCTGACATCAACCAGCAACCTCTTTGTCTTCATAAGTATCTACACAAAGAAAAAATGTGCTAGATAAGCTCTTCAACAGATATGGAAAAGACAGGCTTGGTGTCAGAAGAGAGTATTCAACCACTATCCACCAACTTGGCCCAAGTAAATAACAGCAAAAATGAAATGAAAGTGATCGCCAATCCCTTCAGTGCTGTCTATTAGAGGTAGTTTTAAACAAATATGGCACATACGCGCTCACATACAAGCAGAAGTAGAACCTAAGTCTATTGTTTAGATCACATAAAATACCAACGGTACAAATGGATTTAACCTTTAGTAATGCCTTTGAGACAACTGTGACAACACGAAATCCTGCACAAATTGCTTCAGACAAACAACAGTCATTAATATTTCAGAAATTCAAGGGAAGAGTAAGACTACCACAAGGACAAAGCTACAAAATAATGAGGTTATTAGAGGAAGACTGCAATTACAGGGATAAATAAAGTACAGCTGACTGAAACAAGTTCAACAGCTAATACAAAGGCATTAGCAGAAATTCTGCTATAATCTGGCTATAAAGACTGGTTTAAAAAAATTACAGGAGTATTTGAATACCCTAAATTCCACCTAAAGGAGATTATTGCTATGCTATTGTAGTTACAGATGGAAATGGCTTTTCAAATAAGTGCACAGAAACATATTTCACAACAAGTAAACAAAATTTTATGAAAGCCTTTCAATCTATAAGGATATAAAACTTTATAATCAAAATACAAAGATTGGAAGGAAAAGATGAGATTGAGGACAGAAGAGAAAAAAAAAAGTAAATTTTAATCTCTGCTACAGGAAATAATAAGCAGTTCTAGGTGCTATACAAAATAACTGAACTGCAATTTGCATAAATAAATAACCATTTCTTGCCAGCTCCCTCCTTTTATTTTATTTTATTCACAACATTTAGCTCACTGGGCCTCTATTTGCTTCAACTACACTTAAATTCGAAACCTCCTTCCTTATAAATTAGCTTCCCCATTACAGAACTCCTGAGCACGTTTATGCACTTGTAGAAAACCATTATATAGGAGCTTTAGGGCATTCATAACTTTTCCCCAAGCAATAATAACAATAACAAATATCTGTGATAACCAAACCATCAGCAGCAAGTACTTGGTCAATATTACAGCTCTGCAAAAACATTGTTTGTTTTTTTTTTATTTAAATTAAATTTAAATTTTGATTTTTGATTTTTTACCCTAAATGGGTAGGGGGCAGAGAAAATGTGGGGTAGAACTTGACTATTTAATGTTTGAGTTATCTATACCAAAAGAAAACAATGTAAATCGGGAGGATATGGGCACTGTTCACAAGACCATGTGAGCTGGTTACCAGGGTACTTGATTTGGGCATTCATCTTGAGCTGATGAAAACACCATTTATATTTCTTTTCTTACCTGAAAGAATTTAATCCATCGTCAAACACGGATCAAGGAGAATTTGCATTATCTCCTGCTGAATATGTTCCCCCCTTTTTACAAGACACTTAAATTTTCACTGGGCCATAGAGAGGAATGACATTATAATGTAGTGGCTGTAGCAATGCTGTACCCTCTTGTTCTAGTCCCTGATTATGCAGCACATCAGGAAGCAGAACAGAGTCAACAGACAATACTGAGAGCAACTTGTTTGTGCATACACTACAAGATGGTGCTTAGGATGCTGTCTGGAGCAGCAACTGCAATGGTGAATTCAAACTGAGATCTCTCGCTTCTCTATAAAGCAGTCCAACTATAACACCTGTCATCAGCTGAATGAATATTTAAGTATCTGACATGAAGTGAAATAGCACCAAAATAAAATAAATGCACCCACCACAGTCACATATGGTCTGTAACATGACACTTGGAAAATTCTCATAGAAAGAAGGATTCAAATCCCTAATCAACTAGGCAAAAAGGGGAGCACCACTACATGGAAATATTTGCTAAATTCAAAACAAATTCAAGAATAACTTCAAGCAGTTAAACTACTTACAGCCATTTAGCTCCATTCTAATCAAAATTAGCATTACAATTTCTGTTATTCAGGGACCTTACATAAAAGAACCCTTTTAAGTATAGAATACAAATAATTAACAATGAACTTGAATTTTGAAATTGTGAAAAATCTTTTAGCTATAATGCAAAGTGATAATGTATTTTATGTAAATTTAACTGCTTTAATAAGAATTTCTTCATATTCTTAGTGTTAATTGTTTTATTGTTAAAAAGGTAAATAAAATGCAATATACCTGGCTTCCTCAACATTTTTTTTGTTCTGAACTTGCTCATACACTTTAAAATTTAGCTTTTAAAAACCAACAGCTTAAATAGTTGAAGGAAATATCTCTTACCAGCTTTGCTTCTTTTTTTTTTCTTTTTTTTCTTTTTTTTTTTTTTCTTCTTTTTTTTTTCTTCTAGAAGTGGAAAGGGATTACCTATTCTGTAATAGTTCAAGCCACAATTCTCTTCTCTGTATCTAACAACTTTCTTCTGGTTGTTTTTCTCATCACTGGATCTTTTCATTTTCTCTGTTTCTCATTCTCCTCCTCTCTTCCTATAGTTTTTTCTCTTTGCTTCCATTGCTCTTTTAATAAAGCTTATTACTTCAACTACTTCAATGATCTACATCCATTTTTGAATGAACTCAAGGGAAGAGGGAGAGAAGGCAGGGGGAGAAAGGAAATAGTGCCACAGCAACTGCAAGGCTTCTGACTGAATTCTGCATTTTACCCTTGATTCAGTAAATCTCCTTCATATTTTTACAGACCATTTCAAAACAGATCGCAGCTATTGCCACTTCTAGTGGCCACAGACCGCACAAATACAGTGTAACTCGCAAAGGCTCTAGAGAGTATAAAGCATTTAAGCTGAGACAGTATGAATTGTAAGGTGAATTTTATTATATCTTATAACTTGACTGAAGTTGTTCTTATTATTGCCATCATGTTACCTGTGCCCTCCGAAATGCTAAAAGATTTCAGCTCTCCACTAAAGCAGTGGTGAGATGTATGACACTGCCTCTTGCCACGACTCCCAGCTGAAAATGGGGTGGTCTCCCATCCTTCCAGGCCACATCCCTGCAGCTGCATGGTCACTTCTCTTGGCAGTGAGCAACCATAGGTCACAACCAGGCAGTAGATATAAATGTCCAGGGCAGACATGGGAAGGGTCTTTAAATTAATCTCACTGTGTCACCCCTTCTGATTTCGCATTCTTTAAATTAATGAATAACAGTTTTCATGTTCTGTGACACTTTCCAGAAAGGATATAATTAATTTTGCTCTAAGACACAAATAGTCTTTCCTCCCCTGTTCAAAATAAATAAATAAAAATAAAAGATTTTTTCAAAGAAATGACCTTAAACCCTTCAGACTTTTGGGCAAACAAGCTGGTGTTTCCACAGCAAGCATAAGCTTTTTCAGTCTTGCTTCCACTAGTGGTTAATACTGGGACTCCACAGTGAGTATCAAAGAAGACAAATATAGAAAAGTATGCTAAGGAGAGAGAGAATAAAATAAAATAAAATAAAATAAAAATAAAAATAAAAATAAAATAAAAATAAAAATAAAAATAAAAATAAAAATAAAAATAAAAATAAAATAAAAATAAAAATAAAAATAAAAATAAAAAAAATAAAAATAAAAATAAAAATAAAAATAAAAATAAAAATAAAAATAAAAATAAAAATAAAAATAAAAATAAAAATAAAAATAAAAATAAAAATAAAAATAAAAATAAAAGGAAGGGGTTGCATTAGTTATTCTTTAATTTTTTATAATAATGACGTTGAATCATGCATTTGAGGTGGACTTTTAAATGAAAGTCCAGCAGAATAAGATCAAATGACAAACCTGAAAAGGTTCCAAATGAAGCACAGTTAGAGAAACGTTAAACAACAGGTTATTCTCCTCACCTTTTTGCCATTGTTAATGATGCGCTTTTGTCCCAGTGGGTTTTAAAATAAAAACAAAGGCCCTTGCAGTCTCTTTCAAGGACATTATTTCACAGGAAGCTATGTCTTGTTTTTTACATCTGAATTATGCCTATCCATGTTATAGTCAGGGAAAGAGATTAATTCAGATTAAATGACAATCAAGACAAGATTCTGATCTCTCCTTCAAATGCAGCTTTTCAGAAGATTTATAAATGGTCAAATGTTATTTATTTTTCAAGTTTTAGAGTACCTTCACTTTACACAAGGGCATCACTGCAAAATCTGGTTATTCTTGTAGTTCTTTCTCTGTGTTTCTGGATCGCACAAAAATTCAGGCTGATACAATTTTCAACACACTCTTCATATATCAGTGTCAGTGAGAGCGGGCTGGAATGGAAACTCAATTTCTAGCGTAGTTCCAAGTTATTGGGAAATGTGGTCCCAAGCAAAGCAGCATTATCTGCAGAAATTGAGAGCTCATTCCAGTCACTGAAAAGTTAAATTTTGAATTGTAAAAGAAAAAGAAAGAAGGGGAAAAAAAAAAAAAAGAGAGAGAGTTTTGCATAGCTGTGTCACGTATCCACTAGAGTACTGCAAGTTTTATATAACAGCAATGGCAGAATTTAGGACCAATTTAAAAAATAAAAAATTAAAAATATAGTCAAGGTCTAATTCTAATTTGACTAATCAAAATGTCAATTCCTTTTAAAACCAAGTTTGTTTATATTCATACAAACTGTAAAAATTCTCAATGATCCAAATAAGTTTAGCAAGGGGGCTTGACTGTCACTATGAATAGCTAAGCACTTCAGGAAATGTGCAATTATAGTCAAGTTAGGTAAACAATATGTTGTATGAGGATTGAGGGAAAACAGCTTTGAAAATGTCACCACATTTTTTCAATAAATCACAAGTATAATTTCATTTGAATTAATATGTAGCCTATTCTAATCAGGGTAACGCAGAATTACATAGGATTCAAGGAGGTTTAATAAGCATTATCCACGTGGACAAACTGATGAATAGAGGTCAAAAAGACTGATAGATCTCTATTGTAGAGTGAATTTTAACATAAAAATAGTAAGAATTATTAAAATGTGTAGTATGAGGAAAATAGCTGAGCAGTTTCATGGTAACATAGGATATTCAATTAAATAAAAATTAAGCTAATTCAAAAACAAATAAAAACTTTTTCACAATCTAATCAAGCATTTTGAAATTTATTTACACAAGACTTTATGAACATCAAGAATTTGGGAAGATTGAAGGAACACCTGAATATTCATATAAACAACAAAAGCAGTCCAAGTAGTCAGAACTGTTGGAACATTCCTTTGCTTCTGGACATTAAACTTCAGGCTTAATGTTCTCAGGCTTAGGTCGATCCATCTAAAAACACGGACAAATAATGAACAGGACTACAAATTATCCTATATCAGTTCTAAGGAGCTCTTAACACTTTCTTAAATAGCCTTGGGTGCTACCTATTGTTGACAGCAGCAGGACATGGAAGATGAACCTCAGCCCAATGATGCCTGTCAATTCCTACACTCTTTGGCAAAATTACCAGCCTTTTTTTTCTGGATTCTCATAAATTAATCAATATGTCTGTATCTATAACCCAAAATGGACATATTGGTATATGAGCCATTAAAGCAAGACAAGTGGCCACCTTCCTAAATGCAAAAAACAATAAATGCTTACTGAAGGTGTTGTGCTTCTTAATAGTTAATTGTTCAGAGTGGCTGCTATAGAAAGAGTTCTGCTTTTTTGCCATGCTCTCATCACTACTCTCTTGCACTCTAACACACTCAAAAAATTCCATTTTCTTTTTTTTTAATTTCAAATTGCAACTATTCCAAAATGTGTTTTCCAATCCATAGTCAGCAATCCAAAATGAAGCAAAGTTTTCTGGAAGGAAAGCAGCAAGAGGCTAATGAAAGAAAATAAAAATGTTTTTCTAGGGCTTAACAGTATTGAATTAAGGGAATTGCTTTCCCAGTCTCCTTCCCTACAAAGACATTATGTGGGGGAAAAAAAATAATAATAGATATTTCTTCTTGTTACCAGATTAGGTTGGTGCACTTTTTGTTCCCCTAATGGCATATGCTAATATTTACATAGCAAGACAAGTGAGAATATCCACGTCTACTCAGGTTGATACAATCACCAATACGATTGTGCCTGTAATAAGGATAATAGGAAAAAATCTACGCGCCAAGACCTAACTTCGACAAAATACTAAAAGAAGTATAAGCATGATGAAAAAGGAAAAACAAACAAACAAACAACAACAAAAACACAACCCTTCACAGGAAGTTGGAACAAAGTTCCTTCAAGTAAATTCATTCTATGATCAAGAACTACTTTATCTTACTCTGATATACCAGCATAATTTTTAACCTGCCTATATTTAGAGGCAATCAAAAATTCACTACAGTTACAGCACCTGGTCCATTGTAAGTGCTTACTGAGAACGAAGACAGATTAGAAAATACTCTATGACTGCATGTGATCGCCTCTGTGTGGTAACTAGTCTGGAGTAACATTTCAAATGCTGTAACAAGCATAAAATACTTCTATGGTGCAGCATAGTGAAACATTTTTGAAGATTCTTGACACTTGTTTTCATTCTTTCCCCAAAAGCAAAATAATTCTGTAGTCCATTCCAGTGACTCTTTCCATTTTTAACTTTACAGAAATTTTGCTACACATGTGATGCCTCAACAGCAGTTCACTCTGTGCAACATGGAAGCACTAAACTCAAAGTAAACTTCTTAATGAAAGAGACAGTTTCTTCCAGCTTTCTGCGCTCTTGATCCATTTGCCATTTTCTAGCCCTTGATGGAAAACTGCAATAGTAGCAAAATACACAGATCTTTTAAATCAAATCAAAAGTAAAAGACAGAGTGAGGAAAACATTGAAGAAAAATCATTGTGTCACACTTACAGTTCTTGTGTATATTTATACCTCAATATTCCTTAACATTGTTGAACCAAAAGGGTGGTTTTCAGAGGTCCATAGGATCAGACTAGCACTCAAGATATCATCTGTTTAGCTCCCTGCTCAAACTACTTATGCCAATCCTGACATATTTTGTTTTATAGACCATTTACAAAAGATGTGCAGTAAAAAAAAAAAAAAAAAAAAAAAAGAATACACAGATCCAAAGGCAATGTAATTCAATTGTATTAGGGAAACTTGAATTTTCCAGTGCTACAGTGTAAGCCCATTATTATCACAATCCATCAGCAATACACAAAAGAATGTATTCTTTTCCTGTTATAGGTCTTCATTTGTGACTTTTGCCTCCTTTCTCTTTTCTTCAAGTCAAACAATGCTATATTTTACTTTTCCCAGAAAATCATGTTCCTTTGGCCTCTAACCATTCTTATTCTCTCCACCAGTTTCTCTCCAGCTGGTCCACAGCTTTCAGTAACCAACTACATGCTGTAAGCTACCTAATGCCTTACAATCGCAGAACAGAGTTAAAAGGACTACATAGCTGGTCCTGAGGCTATATCCCCATATATGTATTTTGGCTTAGCAACTCCAAGTTTTGCAGTGGCAGGATATCAACTCCTTTTTGGCTTAGGATCCCCAACTGACCTTTTTGTACAGTACCACAACTTAATTAGCGGTATTTGCACTATTTTAAGTATCTAATTTAAATGCTCAGTTCCTGATTTTAGTCTTTTGCATTATCCCCAGGTCACATACCTTGAACTAAATAATATAGATATGATTTCTCTGAATTTGCCATATGGTGTAAATAAAATAAAATAAAAAAAAATTCCAGTGAGATTTTACCATAGGTCTTATATATAGGCGAAAAGAAGTTCAAAGCCCTGAATCTGGGGAGTAGTAATCCCAGGCACCTGTTCGTGGCAGTGGTCATCCGGATGGAACGTAGTGTTACCAAAAAGGATGTAGGAGTCCTGGTTGATACCAAGTTGAATATGAGGCAGTAATGTGACCTCACTGCTAAGAAGGCTAAGAGTATCCTGGGCTACCTAAAGCAAAGTGTTGCCAGTAGGTCAAGGCAGGTGATCCTTCTCCTCTGTTCAACGCTGGTGAGGCCACACCTGGAGTGCTGGGTCCAGTTCCAGGTCCACCAGTACAAGAGAGTCATGGACATACTGGAAAGTCCAATGAAGGGCTACCAAGATGATGAATATTTTGGGGCATCTCTCCTTTGAGGAGAGGCTGAGAGAGATGAGACTGTTTTGCCTAGAGAAGAGGAGACACAGGGGGAATCTTATCAATGTCTGTGAATACCTGAAGGGAGAAGAGCAGGTCAGGTTCTTTTCAGAGGTTCCCAGTGCTACGACAAGGGACAATGGGCACAAAATGGTACACAAGAGGTTCAGGACACACTTCTTTACTGTACAGGTGACAGAGCACTGACACAGATTGCCCAGAGAGGTTGTGGAGTCTTCTTCCTTAGAGATCTTTGAGAACCACCTGGACACAGTCCTGGACAACCTGCTTTAAGTGTCCCTGCTTGACCAGCGAGTTAGACTAGATGGCCTCTAGAGGTCCTTTCCAGCATCAGCCGTTCTGTAATATACAAGTATCACAGACAAACATTTCTGAGGGGAAGATATTCATTTCAGAGTGGATTTACAAGTTTAGAAATGTTAGTTATACAATAATGGCTGTAAGGTTCCTTCACATACCCAAAGACCACAACAGCAAAAACAAGTAATTAACTGGAAGAATAAGGTGAAGGTGGTAAAAGGAAGGGCCTCACAAGGAGAATACTTCTTAATGAAAGGCAAGGATACGCTTTTTAATCTACATATTTTGCAGGGCAGGGAATACGGGCTGTGACAGAGACATTCAATATTTATCCTGATAGATATGTAGTTTACACTTTTCATTTTATTACTAAACATAACAAGATGTCCTCAAATGGCTATTGCAGGCTGCATTATCGAATATATGCTGCTTAAGCTGAATTTGAAAAAATAAACAATGGTGACACTTAACATCATCCATAATTTAATTAGCTTAGAAGCATAGAATCATTGTCACAGTCTCTCAGGGTTTTCCACATTCCAACACACTGACAAGATCTCGTGCCACTTATTTTTTCAAAGGATACATCCAAAGTTGGATCAGGAGCAAAAGCTCTGAATTAGCATAATGAATCTCATTATCTGTCAGTTGGCAATAGAGAATACATGAAGAAGGATTTGCAATAAGCTACATATAAAGAAAGTTAGTGGAAATGAAATGGGAAAACTGGTGAATACTTACATTACAATTATGTATCTTAGAAAAAAAAAAAAAAGCACTATACTAGAAACGGAATCTAAGGATATGAAATCTAAGAAATGAATTATTAAAGGATAATCCTCAAAAAATCTTTGTCACCATACTCATACTATACACACTGAGACATAAAGTATAGAATCAAAACTGCTACTCTACAGGTACTAGATTACAATCAAACCTTGAAGATTATATTCCAACCTTGAGGCCCATATTAGGAGTGTCCAAAATATATAATTTAATCAGCAGTGACGACAATTAATTTAAAACTTAGTAAAATGAGATCAGGGTTAGGCTGAAGGAATACAAATAAACTGTCACTGATGAAGGGAAAGTGAGTGTCTTCTTGTTACATTCGATTACGTGTGATCTGTATGACTGACAGATGAACATTTCTGAATAGCTTTAAGGCAGTACTCTGTACACTAAAATCTAAAACAAAGAGGATACATAGAAGAAAGACAAAAATACCATATTAACATAGCCTTCCTGCTAGATAAATAAAATAACCTATTGAGAAAAAAATAAATAAAAATCAGCTAGTCTCCTTGAAAACCTAAGGCACTTTGAAGAAGCCCTACTCTCTCTCTGAGCATAGATAATGTCTCTCTTCTCCCTGCTCACTACTACCACAGAACCTGCAGGGATAATGACATCTTTGGATCTCCAAAGGCAAATGGACATCCAAAGATATGATGAACTGTAGTGGTTTCATCCAGCTGGGCAGCTGAACTCCACCACAGCCACTCTCTCACT
This sequence comes from Anser cygnoides, assembly GCF_040182565.1. Taxonomy (NCBI): domain Eukaryota; kingdom Metazoa; phylum Chordata; class Aves; order Anseriformes; family Anatidae; genus Anser; species Anser cygnoides. The sequence goes on from NC_089875.1 coordinate 68,457,519, forward strand.
CTCGCTTTTCAAAAGGAAAGGGGGACAAAATACGATGAAAAGGGCTCAAGGGTTGAGATAAGGACAGGAAGATCACTCAACAATTATCATCATGGGCAAAACAGACTCAGCATAGGAAGATTAATGTAATTTCTTGCCCATCACTAGGAGACGAGAACAGTGAGAAACTAAAAATAAACTACAAACACCTTCTGCCACCCACCTTCTTCTATGTCCTTCCCCCGAGCAGCACAGGGAAACAGGGAATGGGGGCTGCGGTCAGTCCCTAACACTTCGTCTCCGCTGCTCCTTCACGGTCCCTCCCTGCCCCTGCCCCACGCGGGGTCCCTCCCACGGGATGCCGTCCTGCCCGAACTGAGCCTGCGGGGGCTGCCCACAGGCAGCAGCTCTTCAAGCACTGCTCCCACACGGCTCCGTACCACGGGGTCCATCCCCCAGGAGCAAACTGCTCCAGCACGGGTCCCCCACGGGCGGCAGCTCCCCCCAGACCCCCTGCTCCTGCGTGGGCTCCTCTCCACGGGCTGCAGCTCCGGCCCGGGGCCTGCTCCTGCGGGGGCTCTCCATGGGCCGCAGCCTCCTCCAGGCCACATCCACCTGCTCCACCGGGGGCTCCTCCACGGGCTGCAGCGTGGAGATCTGCTCCGTGTGGGACCCATGGGCTGCAGGGGGACAGCCTGCTCCACCAGGGGCCTCTCCACAGGCCGCAGGGGAACTGCTGCTGCCTGCCTGGAGCACCTCCTGCCCTCCTGCTGCACTGACCTTGGGGTCTGCAGGGCTGGTTCTCTCACACTTACTCCTCTCTCCCAGCTGCTGTTGCACAGCAGTTTGTTTTGTTTGTTTTGTTTGTTTGTTTGATTGTTTTTTTCCCTTTCTTCAATGTGTTCTCCCAGAGGCCCACCCAGCGTTGCTCACTGACTCGGCTCTGGCCAGTGATGGGTCCCTTTTGGTGCTGGCTGGAGCTGGCTGTGGTCTGACATGGGGCAGCTTCTGAACTCTTCTCACAGAGGCCACCCCTGCAGCCCTCCACTACCAAAACCTTGCCACGTAAATCCAATATGAATGCCAGTAACCAGTTGGTTTAAAACATTCTAAAGTGAAGAACAGATATGCATGTATACAGACACACTCAGATATGTGTGTGTAGATATGCGTATATATAAATACACACAGAAATAGAAAACGTTTTGTTTCCTTAGGAAACTAGGCAGTGTTCAGTGTTCACCAATTTCAGAAACAGAAATCTTCTCAGTGTACTGTACTGACCTTACCTTTGGAAATGAATTGGGGGTGAGAGGTTCAGGTTTCCAGAATTGTATTTTCCAGAGTATATTTTCCTGTATTCCCAAGAAATATTCACCTAATTATTTCAATATTTTACTTTGGAACTTCTACAGTGCAAGAAGAAGTTTTTCTGTCTCCCATTCTTATTTTCATAACGTCATCATGTGCAAATTATGTAAACTTAAAGCACAGCCTACAATCATACCTCAGACTATTTTCATCTGAAGCAGACTTAAAAATGAAGTTCAACATTCTGCTATTTTAATGTTCTCTTCTATTAATTTATCTGCTTTGAAGACTCCAGAAAGCCCTCTTGAAATTGAGGAGTGTAATAAATATTTCTGCAATTCTGAGATTATATTCTTGTTTGAGGCTTCAGCTATTTCGTGGTAACACCCTTCTTGATTCCCTGTAAAGGTGTTTGCAAAAATGTTAGCTGAAACATACCAACTGCATCTGTAAGATACAGTGCCTCCTAACATACAGGTAAAAAGCCATACCTTCTAACATATTATCATTTGTACCCTGTACTGTATTAGTATTTCATCATATCCTAGACATAAATACACTTCATGCATAAATAACAGAATTTGTTTTTTGTTTGATGGAAATACTTTTGTATTATTATTTCCATCTACTTTCAACAGAAATCTGATCATTTGCTTTTGTTCTGAAAGAACTTACTTGATCCAATCAATGATTACTTTAACAGAATGTTCCATAAATCATCCATAATAAAGCTGAGGAAATTACAAAACTTTGAAGTATAAACTGCAAGTTTAGCAACAGCATGTATTGAATGTTGAGATAGCAGTCAAGTGCATTCTTATACCAGTTCATAGCAAATAAATGAAGGAAATGTATTCTTTTCTGGTGCAAACAAACTGTGGGTCAAAATTACATCAGCCATTCTAGAGTTTTAACGTATTTTTTCACCACCTACTGCATCTAGCTCTGTTTCACTGAATCAACCCCTAAAGGAGAAATGTGAAATTAAAATATAGTGACGAAAAGAAATAATTTTGTATTACTGTTTATACAGCTGCATATTGTGGGTCATTATGACTTAAAGCAATGCTGTAAAATGCAAGCAACAGAGACCTAGCACATGTCAGGGGAACTCATAACCATAAAGTCATCTCAGACAAGGATAATGAAAATATAGTTAGAGCAAGCAGACTTAATTCTTTAGTGATACAGGATAAATCACAAGAAGAAAAATGGAAATAATGTTTGCAAGACTAGAGTGTGGTCATTATTTGTAGACAATGCAGAGGAATTAGGAGAGATGTAGTCAAAATGTCATAGTAATAGAATTAGAGGTCATGAAGACCTTTCATGATACTCCATGCATTTCTGAAATGTCATATAAAAACCTAAGAGATATGCATGGGAGTTCGTTCTTTATCTTACGTACTCCATTTCTCAAGAAACATTTACATAACTGTTAATGATGACAGTAAAATGCTTCTAGCTCTGTATAATTAAAGGTATATTTCTTTCCCTCATTGCACCCTTGAAGCTGTTGGCTTCAAATTCAGTCAGCATGGACATCTTGGTCTGATCAGGCAAGAGACCTTAAAACATTTTTAGATTGGTATTTATGGGTAGAAGGCTACCTAGTTAAAAGTTAGAAGAAGACTTACAATATTAGTTCAGTAATGAGACCCCTGACAGCCTTTAAAATAACATCCAACCTATTTACTTTTTTTCATGGTGAGCATGTTAATTAGCTTCCTCTGATCGTATAAATAAAAGCTGCACACAAACACCTCACAGGTTTTCTTTCAATGCTCTGGTGCTCTTTTCATCTATTCTCAATTGCTACCTGGAAGCCTTCAAAATATGAGCTCAGGTGTTTTAAAATATATTTTGCTCTCCTTTAAGTTTTACTTTTTAAATGGAGAAAGAAGGAAACAAAATAGATAATAATGATGATAAAATTATGATAAACGTAGTTCACCAGAAATAAGATGTCCTACTTATGTTATTCATTTTATTTTTAATGGAGTTAATTTTGGTTAAATATTTAGTACAACCCCATTTAAAATTCTTAAAAGCCAGGGTACAGAATCCTAGAATTCAACTTGGGTTTAAAATCGTTTTATTAGCATGTATCTCAACAATGGTTTCAATCTATTTCTTTCCAAGAATCCCTCTTGCAGAATATCAGCTAAAGGTCACAGAGCAACTGCTTACAGCTCTAATACAAACCCCAAATAACTATTTAAGCAACATTACAAAACATCTTTTTTAATACAACTGCATAAGTAAGGCAAAATAGGAAGTCACTGCTGATCCTATTTCTAGGGATTCCTTTGGCATTTGGGGGGGATGCAGTTTACCTCATTTATAAACTTCTGGACATAGTACAGGTTAACATAGTAGAGCTTTATTCATTTGCGGTCCATCTTAACGAAGCTTTAATTCTATTATGAGTAACAGGAAGTAGTCAACAGGCAAACTACAGAAAGGCAAACTACAACCATAGGAACTACTCATCCAGCTGTTAGCTCACTTAATAAATTTAATAATAATAAGAGAAGTCAAAAAACTCTGCTTAAAGCAATCATTTTTATTTACACTTAAAGTCAACATATTTTGCTAGAAAATACTTAAAAACTCAGTGCTGATTCATAAATTATTTACTATAAATCTGAAGCAGGTATACTCTATTCTACAAAAAATAATGAAGTTTAAAAGCTGTCCTTAAGTGAGAAAGCAATTTCATCATCACATACCACATTTCTGGATTCTGGGCCTCATTGCTAACAACAAAATTAGTCAACCAAGAAGCCAAACAGAATTTCAGAGCCAACACACTCTCATGCTCAACCCCTTGAAAATGCAGGAACACCTGTGCTTACCATTGTTCTTCACCTATAAATCACTCAGCTAAAAAGAGAGCTTTTCTGATTCATTATAAGTGTATAGGCACAAGCAGCCAAACCTGTACATATCATTCATACTCTTCCTACCACCAGAACGTTCAGTTTTCTTAAGCATTTTCTTAACACTGTCGTCACCATTCAGATTCATTATACTGTAAAAAAGTCACAGCATTTTAGAAGCAAATAATTTTTGTTTGTTTATGAATTAGAAGAAAATACTGTTTTGATAACGTATGAGGTCAAACTTTGCCAAGGCTTACATCTGTTGCAGGCTTTCAGCTGAGGTGTTACACATAGCATACATATAACATCCATCTTTGCTTTATTCTGGTTAATTCAAAAAGCACTGTTCAATTTCACTTCATCATCCTGCATTTTTGACATTTCAAAGTAGTTTGGCCTTAGCCAAATATAAACCTTCAGCTTGACGAACCAGCCAGCAGAAATCCCCAGCCCACTCCTGCGCTGTGACTCAGAGATCCTGAATCACTGCTGGGAGGGCTGACAGCAGCCAGCAGCCGCACCAGAAAGCATGAACCACTGCACTGGAAGAGCAAGCTGCCTACTAATAAAAATAGCATTTGTTTTCTTTTCTTGTGACAGCTGCCAGAGTATAAATCTAAGTATTTTACACTTCTTTTTTCAACTAAATTAAGCCAGACAGGTGCCTTGCACACCACGGGAACTGAAGAACAAATCCAGACAAACAGTAGTAGAAGCTAGTCTTTCAAAATTACAATACAAAGGGACAGCAGTAAAAAAAATAAAAATAAATAAATAAATAAATAAACTACTGTAACAGTCATTTCTCTAGGGGAGTTCCCTACCCTGGTTACATGCTAGATAGTAGACTCAGTAACTACTGAATTGTAGAATACCATGTCTTTTTCCTAGTCTTCATATTTTATGTGGCAATAGATGACATCTTTATCACACATCATAAATAATGAAAAATATGTATTTTGGGGGTGACAATGGTCTCCCCAGAGTTTTAGGATAAATTATTTTTCTCCATCTACTATAAAGCTCCATGACATTGACCCAGCTTTGTTAATATGACCTTAAATTCCACTGTCCTTAAGAAAGAAATGCATCTAGCTACTTCCAGCTCATCAATAAATTTCAAATCATCTAGTAAACTATTATGAGTTACAGTAAACTTAAAAACGTCAAGGTAAATATTTCAGAATGGTTCCTGAAGTGCATGACTGCTTTGTCACCTGAAATGCAACCTGTCAGCCAGTGCACAAGGGAAGAGTAAATCTTGAAAGTCTTTCGTAAGTTAAAAATCCATTTATAGAAGGTGCTCAGGATGCTTATGCCTCATCATCCATGTACCAGACTTCTGAACTTCCTGTTAACATGCTGCATCTTCTTTGATTTTTCCCTGCTGCTTCACACCTCACATTAGTAATCTGCATCAGAGCAAAGTGAGTGCAAACAATCATTATGGTCCACCACACCTATTTTATTCAAGCATAGTGGCTATACAAAACATTGAGACCTTGAAGAAGTAGCCGCTATGCACATCTCAAGCAGTCAAAGGAATCTAGGCACCTAATTTCAAGGCCCATGTTTATAAACACAAACGTGATTCAACTCCTAAGAATTATGAGTGAATTGGAGAAATTTCTAAGCAAGCATATCTTATGTGTCCCACAAATGAATGCCTAAAGTAAGCTGAAAATTAATAGAAGAACCACATAGTTTACAGCTATGTACTTACAATTAACAAATGTTTTCCGTCTATAAACAGTCATCTAGCCATCTAGTATTACCTATGGAGACACTTCTAATTTTTACCCTTCAGTTGGCTGGCTTACTAAAAAATATATATTGCAGTCTTAGTTAAGATAACTCCTCTGCTTCTGTTGTGATGCGTTAACTACTTAAACTTTAGTTCCTGTTGGGATCACACAGCTTTGCACTGAAGGCACACCGCCTGCCTCTGGAAAACATATCTGCCCAGTAAGAGACAGGGGTGCAAAGGGGCCATCCAAATTTTGGGTGCCAAACTGCGGGGTTCAATAATCTTCAATGCCACTACATTCAGAGAAGACAGGATATCACTTCTGCCCTGCAGGACTATGCAGGGAGCCTAGTGTGATGGAGCACCTTATTTTGGTTTCTGAAGTTTGGCAGCACGATTTCCTTTCCCCTTCTGCTCTCCTGTTATCTCAAAGCAGTTTTAAATTTTCTTTGATTTTTTGTTTTTATAAAGTGCATTCTCATATCAAAAAGAGTAAAACATCTCAGCAAAGAAGGATTGCAAGGCAGCTGGGCCAGACTAAAACCTAAACATTCCTATAAAAACTGTCAGTAGCTGGCCACTTTGATAAACCTCCCAGCTTTCTCAAGCTCCTACCTTGAGGTGCTGGGAGCCTAAATAACCCATTTCCTGTTTGAAATAATAAATTATTAAGGGTAATGTAGGCAACACTTATTCAAATATTAACTGTCATAAAAATCTGTTAACTTTTACTTAATCTCAGAACCGTCTTTGGAAACTTAGAATAGATCTAGAGTGGACCCTTGACTTTTCCCAATTATGGTGTCTTTATAAATTTTGGCCCCATCATTTGGATGGTAAAAAGGAAAGACAGCTATGAAAAATTTTGGCTTTTGTTCACCAGATTTACCATGAAAACAAAAAACAGCTATGCCAGTTAATTATCTCCCATTTAGCAGCTCCACTTGGAGTCAAGAGGCTGGTTAGGTAAGAGGCAAGCAGAAGGTCAGATGTGCTTCTGTTTCTGCCTGCAGCTGGAAGATATAATGGTGTGACAGGATGAAAAAAGATTTTGCTTACTGCATGTGCTGCCAGCAGGAAGGAGAGCCTGCTCTGGAAAGATGGGCCCAAGAGGAAGTCTGAAGAGACAGAACATGAAAAGGGATCAAGGCATCTCTTTAAATGCAGTTCAGTAGGGCTCCAGGCAGCAACAATGATGCCAGGACTTTTTCCAGCATCTGACTATAAATCAGTGCCTGGCAGGCTACCAGCTAAAAACATTTATCAAAGGGTTCTGTCAACACAGAACCAGGACATCTCCAAGAGGAAGGCAGTATCTGGCATTTAGGTAACAGACCCATTGTAAGAGATGGGCTACTTGTGCAGTCTTTCCTGACTCAGAGCTTTGCAGGGCTTTTCAGGACTTTTGTTCAGCTGGGAAAAGCTGTTTTTTTAATTTTTACCTTCATGCCCTGAAGGTTACTGGAATAAGGTTCTGTTGGACTGCCTAGGAAATCCTCTTTGCAGAAACAGCCTTAGCTCTAAACGAGGAGTGCTCAGATTTAAAGGCGAGTGAGTTAAACCCTTCCAACATATTTTAACTGCTTCCTGCAGGTCAGGAGGGCAGGGGGCCTGCCAGCGAGCTAGGTCACAGGCCACTCTCCTATACAAAGAAAACATTTTTTGTAAGAATGAAAAGGAAATACCATGATAACAATACCCAGGAGCCACAGCTGGAGATCCTCATACTAGATACCAGAAAAACGGCTTCCACAAACCTCAGTAAGTCATGAGACAAAACCAGAAAATGATTACCTACTATGCTTGTTTGAACCAAATTTAGCCATTAGCTTGAATATTTCTTCAGCCTTCTTTGCTTTAACTCCCATGCCTAAATAGATCTAGAACCTGTCACTATATGGTGATAGTATTCATTTATTTATACATTGCTTCTTCCTTCTGCTGACACAGATGCCACTACAATTTGGAGAACTCAAGAGTTTTTGCTTTCTTTCTTTTCCTGCCATACATGAAACTAAAACTGAGAGTTCAGAACTCAGCAATATTGAGCTGTGAATGTTTCTACAATTACAACAATTTCTGTAAATATGAATATATATATATATGAATCTCACTGATTGAATTTTCCTTGTATCCTGAATGAATTGCTGTTGTTAAATGCATTCTTGCACACATGAAATCAAATTAGTAGGGAGGAGCACACTGCTGTTTTTAATAAAAGATTATTTAAAACCCCTCCTGCCCTTCTCCCTGCCACAGACATATACATATATTGTCAGTATTTGGGCTCACATTTTTGAAAAGTAGTATCAGCCATTACCTTCTTGTTTTAAAAGAGGGCATTAAATACACAGAAATAGATAATGTGACAATAGAAATGTTTTGAGTGTTAATATCCTTTATAAGGTCCTGGTAAAACCTCATTCCTAATACTGTGTACAATCCTCATCTCCAAGGGGCAATGCAAATTAATTCATTCTGGAATCCTCATATGCCCAGAGAAATGAACGCTGAGAGTACATATTAAAGCTCTCTATAAATACATGAAAAGGTAAACAGAAGGGAGGGAAAAGGGACTATTCAAACTTAGGGACAATGTTGACACAAACGCAAATGGTTATAAAATGACCATGAATAAATTTCAGCTAGAGGTGAGAAGAAGGTTTCTAAATATCAAAGGAGCAGAGCTTTGGAAGGCTCTTTCGGTAATAGTAGTGAGGGAAAACACCTTAATTAGGGGTAAGATGTAGCTCAGTGGATTTCTCAAGTAATAGAAGCAAGCCAGGTTAAATGACACAGCCGCTTCTGTTCTGTATCCCTTTTTTTTGAGATAGGACCTGAGTCTATTTGGAAGGTGTCCCTGCCCATGGCAGGGGGGTTGGAATTATATGATCTTTAAGGTCCCTTCCAATCCAAACCACTCTGTGATTCTATGATTCTATTTGCACATAAAATATACAGGAATTAATTACAAGAATACTCCAATGTATACAACTCTTTCACTTCCATGACAACAATAATTCTTATTGCCTTGAGAAGAAATCATGGTGTAAACTATAAAATCAAACAATTCTTGTTATTGGAGGATTCCCAGATTAAGCCATCTGCAATGGATGGCAGTTCTGAGGGACTGCAGAGTTTTGGCTCTTGGAGTTATTTTTTGTAATATCATCTAAGGACATCAGCAAACTCTTCAAACTGAAATGATAAATGATTCCTGTTTGATTCGACCTTACAAGATTAATGTGCAGCTGGTCAATAATCCATTCTTTCATTTGATTTCATGTATTTATTTTTAAATGTAGCACTGCTGAGGTTGGTTGAAATATGTTCCAACATCAGTGAATCACTGATAATCCTTAGGTAACCAGGGGCTATTTATATATCCAATTAGAAAGCCAGATTTAAAATAAGGCATCTGGAGATAACAGGCATTTAGTGGGAAACATATGTCATAGAAACACAGACTGGTTTGGGTTGGAAGGGACCTTAAAGACCATCTAGTTCCAACCCCCCATCATGGGTAGGAACAGAATGGCACCTATGGAAACCTAGATCAGGTTGCCTAAAGCCCCACCCAGCCTGGCCTTGAACACTTCCAAGGATGGGGCATCCACAGCTTCCATGGGTAACCTGTGCTAGGGCCTCACCGTCCTCATAGTGAAGCATTTCTTCCAAATATCTATTCTATAGCTACCTTCTTTTAGTTTAGCTGTTACCCCTTGTCCTGTCACTACACTCCCTGATGAAGAGTTCCTCCCTATCTTTCCTGTAGCTCCCCTTTATATCCTTCACATCAGTTTGGAAATGAATTTTAAAAAATAAATAAATAAATAAATAAATAAATCTTTTCTGAAGGGGCGAGGAATGAGCCTACTCTGAAAAAGATAACTTTCAGATTTGTTCTATCATCATTTGGAAAAGAAAAACAAGATCCACTGATTTTGCAAATATACACAGATGGGAAAGAAATTACCAAATGATCTGTCAAGGTTGGAGCACAGGCATGTTTGTTCCAAGACATGAAGCAAATTTTCCTTCAGAAGTTTCAGCAATGAAATATTTCACTGACTTGGTTTGGATGTTTGATTTGTTTTTGAAGCAGCTCCACTATCAGTTCTGTAGTTTCATCTTCATTGAAAGGATAAGTGGATATAGTGAAAATAATATTACAGTTAAACAGTAAGCTGGACATAGATGTAACAGTGGCTGCTACTTCCACAAATAATAATACTAAAAAAATATGTTCAGGTCTTATTGCTAACTTTCAAGAAGTGATGTGCTTTCTGTTTAAGGGGAGAGCAGTCTTTAGAGGGTGAGGTGGGAGGAAAGGAGCTTAAAAGGTCCAGACCTTAGTCACCTACAAGGTTAAACTTTGCTTGGAAAGGTGAGCAAGAGCATTCCTTCTGGGAAAAAAAAAAAAAAAAAAAAAAAAGGAAAGCCAATTTAGCATCTAAATGTATGTCCTGCTTACTGTGAACAGCTGGAAATTTCACCTTCCAAATTTCTTGATATTAATGCTGAGTATGGCCTTGATTTATCCCTTTGACATCTCCCTGAAACATTGAGTATTTTGCTATCAGTGCCAAGTTTCCAATTTAAGAAGAGAGAGACATTTAGTAGAGTGAGATATGCAAAGAGAATGTTCCGGGGAGCCTTTTGGAACAAAATTCTACTCTGCAAATGCCTGCAGCTGAGTGGGCTGCTTAATGACCATAGAAATCCTTTCTGAAGCCTCTGTTCCTTATTAGCCTCTTATTTGTTATCAACAGTTTGTACAAAAAGCTGACTTCAGTGGAGTTCTATTGATTCACAGCACTTGGCCCAAAAGAGAAGGAGAAAGACTTTTTGCTAATTAAGAAGTTTTTCATCTGTTTTAAGTGTAATTTCCAGAGTTACTGATTCCTCCAGACTTGAAGAAAATGAAGAAAACAGGAGGGAAAAAAAAATGTACATTTATGTCCCAAGTTTTAACGCTCCAAGAGCACTAATATACAGCATTTGGTACACCATGTAATTTTAGTACATTTTACAAAAGTATATTTGATTTTATTATTGAGAAATTATGGACACAGAGGACACAAATCTGATTTTCAAGAGAGGTTCAAAAATTTTCATTACTGCCTAATCATCTCCTCTCCTTCATCCTTCTCAGAACCTTCTTCAGCTTCCAAACAATCTCCACCATCCTAAAAAGCTGGTCCCTTTCATCTTCTGCCTCTAAAGCAGCATTCTATATCTTTCTGCATCATGCATAATCCTTTTATTTTCAAATTTACACTCATGTAATTTGAAATTTATTTATTTCTTCATTTACTGTGAACACTGCAAAGACAGCAGTTTTGCAGTATTTCATGATGCTGAGACTGAACACGTTGCCTTTCAGCATCTCCTACTGATGTCATGAAATGTATTAGTAAAATCAACTCCAGGTGTTTAGGCTGCAGCACTTTTTGTGAAAGACAATACATAAACAGATTACATTCAAAATATATTTTCTATCAAGAGTTGTGAGATATCATAAACTTTTCTCGGTAAAGAGTTTTTGTCTTGCACTTCCCTTAAAGCTTGACTCAATAAATTGACCATCTCTAGAACAATTGGCACTTCCTACAGAGAATTTAGTGTTCAAAACTGACACTTTTTTTGGTTTAGTTGGCATCAGTTATTCACTAAGTAACCAAAATTCATACTCCTCAAAGATGGTTGCTTTCTGTGTAGTTTCCCATAGGCTCTTTCCATCTTCCTTTTTTACCTCCTTGTTGATCTCTGGTTGTCTTGAGGGCAGTGCAGTACATGGTTGCATCGATACTAGCAAACCAAGCATTGCCAGGACTCCGTCTCTGGCCCAGAGGACCAACAACCCAGACTGCCAAGGTCAATATAATTAAATTTGCAGTTTCCAAATGTGTAACAGCATTGAAAGTGCTGACTTAGAACTCAGCCCTGGAGCTGCTGTGGCCAGTAGTGGTCAAACAGGGCCAAAACCATAGAAGGACCCATCTATCAGTTTCACAGGTAAGTCCCAGGGCCCAATATGTACCCTGGTACTTTTCAATTTCCTAGCAGGGACATGGCCAGTGAATGAAAGGAATTTTAATACCGTTGATCAAAGATTTGCCATTCATGTTTTATCCTTCCCTATTGGGCTAACTCTTAAAGACCCTTAAAGCATTGACTGCCCAGAGAAAGGGGCTGAACCAATTTGAGAACAGCAGTTTTCAACAGCTTAAATAAATGTGCATAGGATGCAATTTCACAAGAGAGGAGGTGAGAACAGAATCCAGACATAAAGTTCCTCCAGTGCTATTCCGTTTTATGATGATGTGTACTTTTTTGTTTCCATTAATTATTTCCCCTGGGAGTTTTTAATCTCTCCTACTGAAATATTTCAATAAAAGTTAAATTAAAAAAGGATTTGAGGGAGAGCTATTAAAAAACGGAATTTTCACTGTCTCAGTGTAAGGATTTAGTTGCTTTCTTGGTTTGCTTCTCATTTTTCTTGGTTATAGAAACTTAAATGCCCACCCAGTAAGCCATATTACATTATAAACTGCCTAAGTATGGAAAATGCAGTTTCGCTCAAATGATGCATGCCAGCCAACTGCCCAAAACAGCCACCTCATCAGTTACTTACAAAGGGATTAGGAACCTGAGAGCAAGACTATGGTCCAGTGAATAAAGGGGTAAACAAGAAATAATCAAACCTAGACAATTTCAGTCTCTGCCTCTGACTCACTCTGAGATTTTAGACAAGTCACTTAACCTCTTTACACTTCAGTTCCTTCATCTGTAAAGTGGAAATAATGCTGTCTTTGTAAAGTATGTGGAAACGCATGGGTAAAAACATGTCAGCACAATCACCATAGCAGTTACTGATTGAATACAATGCCACTGGATCCTAGTACTGCAACATTTACATTCTTCCACGAACACTACAAACAAAACCAAAGTTCACAAGCCAGTTTGGGCAAGAAAAAGGAACCAACAGAGGAACTTGCATACAGTTGGTTTTCTTCCAACGTACAGTATGCTGATATAAACTGATAAATTTTCAGATATAGTCATTAGTTTGTGTTCCAAAACTAAACTTCCTCTTTTCAGTGTATTTCTCACCACCTTTACAATTGACATGTAAAAGTAGATAATATTGAGCATACAAAACCATACAAATAAGAATCATAGAATCACAGAATCATAGAATCACAGAATGGCTTGGGTTGGAAGACACCTCACTTTTTTTTTCTTTTTTCTTTTTAATAAAAGACATCAAGACCCCAAAAGAATCTAGACATCTTGGCAGTGAAGACACTGCATTTTGGCAAAGGAGGCTCCATTCCCATCCCCACTACCTTCCCGTTTTATTTATTTATTTACTTACTTACTTATTTATTAAGTTTGAGATGACATTTGAATTTAGGCCACACATGTTCTAGATCTGCCCTTGGGCCATGAGGCTGCTAATAATTCAGAGGCTGGTCAGTCACTCCAGTGGAAGTAGAAAGTCCAACCAGAATATAACAGTATTGTCAAACATGGTAGGCACTTGCAAATAAAAATCACTCTTGAATTAAACAGTCTTTTCTGACAATAAAAGTATAGCTTTGCTCGGGGTGGGGGGTGGGGAATGTCTCTAACTAATCAGTGTGGTCAATTACAAGATCAATGGAGCATCATCAAAGGAGCAATGTATTCATTGACAAATATAAGTCTATGTGAATGTTTTCACACACGTACCTACTAGAATATAGAAGAAATTGGCCAATTTACAATGCCAGTACCAAAGCTTCATCTTCCTTGTTGCCACAGAATCATGCACTGTATTGTTTCCTAATATAACCTTGTTTTCCTTGATTTGCCTTCAATTAGAGTAGGGAAAATATTTGCAGGTTTGTATAAAGTTATTTTTGGCTGATGTTTTCTGGAAAGTGTCAACATTATTTATAACAATAATTATATATATAATATATATTTATAACAATAATTTCAACATGAAATTGTTGATCTTTCATACTTTCTTTCTAGTGATCTTTTCATACTGTTTTCATTTGTAAATGTATTTCATTTTTGAAAATTTCAAAAATTCACGTGAAGAAAATATTATTTTGGATCACAAGGAGCAAACACAATATACAGTGTAAAAAGTCAATTCTATTTCACTAACAAAACTGAAAACTGTTCTTTTTAAACTCACAAGAAGTGATATTTCTTTTTTTATTGAGTAAGAAAAACAAAAATTTATTCATGCAGCTTCATGTCCCACATATTCATTATCTCCTTTAGAATATCTGATCTCTCTTCCAGATTTTGGGGATTCTCTTCCATTTCACCTTTCACCTTGAAGGACTCATCTACAATTGTAACTGTAACTATCATCCCCCTGCAGACTATTCTACCCTAATTCTGTAGGCCTGTCTTATTCATTTCTAAAGACAATCTTGTCTGTCTGACCTATTAGCTGATTTAAAATCAAGCTTAACAGGTCTATAAAGACCCATCAACATTTTTCTGCACACCTTCATTGTTATGTCCTTTTCTCTGAACTGCCATGGGTACTTTCATCCTATGTTATCATATGCTGATCATAAACAGAGCATCATCTTCAAAGTGAACCTCTCTAGTACTCACATTTATATCACTGCTACATGTTGCAGCTTCTTTCTGCATGCATATTTAACTCTTTTGTATCCAAGCTCCCACCATAGTTCAAATACTGCAGACCATCCCTATAACCTTGGAATAAAGATATCTTCTACACCTTATTAGTAATCATGCTTGGTGATAATTTCTACTAGTTCTCACATCTCTCTCTGAATCACTTTCTCAGCTCTGCCATCTTCTGCATTGCACATCAGGTATTTGCCATCTCTCTACAGGCTCTTTACAACTTAGTTCAATCTTTACAATTATCTCTTATTCAGTTTCAAGAAGCTGACTACAATCAGCCCGTCAGCCATTTTCAAACTCTTTTTTTTTTTCTGTATTATGCATTACACTCTTAGGAAAACTCTGAATCATCCAAGAAACTCCTTCATTATTCTCCTCCAGGTTGCTCCTAAAGTCTTTCCTTTGATGTGTTATTAGGCTTATGATACACTAAAGCCACAGTTTATCACACTGAATAACTCTCACATGTGGTGATTAATTCTAGCTTTATTTTGCATCCCTGGTATTCTGCAAAGACAATAAGTAGCAAATATAAGCTGAGTATATGTTCATAATTAATAAACCAACAATTCCACACCCATCTTTTGTATACCTCTAGTGATTTAACATGCAGAAAGCTAGCAGGAGGCAGACGTAGTCTTTTGCATTCAGGTGCAAAATTGCATTCCAAATTTGACAGAGGTCTATTGAGAATTGTACATGCACACTTGGTTAGCTTCTGTCCCCAGCCTTGTAAAACAACACCAGATGTCGCCAGGCTATAGATGTTCAATAACTAGTATTCTCTGGTATACTCCCAGGTTAAAAGTGGTGCCACAATTGGTTTAGCTCTTCTTGACACTTTGTATGCTCATGCTTTTATAGAGATGTATTTGAGAAAAAAACTATTAGAGCATACAGCAAATGCTAAAACTGTCCAGAAAATATGGATTTATTTTCTATGCGCTGCTTGTACAGCAGAGACCTGTAACAGTGGCCAGAAAAGGCAGTGCGATGCAGCTCCTGCACATGGATGTGACTAATTTGTGACAGTTTTGTAGTGCTTTCCTTTCCTGTGAGCAGTATATATTCTTTATTGTTCCCTTTGAGTCTTTATATCAGAGTTAGCCTTCAACAACAGAGCAACAGAGTCTACTTTAAAGAAAGAAAAGGCTGAAATAACAACTACAAAAAATGTTCATCTGAAAAAAAAAAACTGGCAGAAAAGTGGCATTGCTTCAGAAGACAGGGCCTCCTAGAGTGGTCGAGATAGCTGGAAAAATTGTAGATAAGAGTCTCCAAAAGAAAAGTAACAGTGGATGATAAATTTTGAAGCATCAACTGGACCAAAGAAGAGCCAACAGAAATTGGAGAATTTATTAATATTAATCAATCTAACAGGGGGCTAGGTGCTTACCTTCTATGTGAGAAGGACAAAAAATGGAAGATGCTTTGCTAGCAGTGTGGTAATCTTGAGATGCAAAGTCAAAGTAATGACAACAAGAAGTGTTGGATTTTAGTGATGCAAAAAGTTACCTTAAAAGGGTTATTATAGCACTATTTGACAAAGCCTAAGGTATGTTTAACGTGGTTTATAAACATATGTTTTCTGTAAGACACATCCATCAACACTGTCTCTGTTATTTTCCATCAACGTTCTCCAGAAATATGGAAATTTTTTCCGTAGTTATTCATAAAAAAAGAGGCCAAATGATGACAAAATTGGGAAAACAATGGTATATTTCCAAACAATTAGTAAATCCTTTAAATGTGACAGTACAATCAAAAAAAAAAAAAAAAAGAATCCATACCACCCCCAAAAGTTAAATCCATCTTGTAGAAATTTACTTTGGAAAAAGCCAGAAAAATTCTGTGGCAAAACAAGAAGGCAGTTAACTTTTGTTTTGGAAAATGCAAAGACATTTTCTTTCAAAATAGCAATATTCCAGAAATCTGCCCTAAAATCCTGATGATTTCATTTTGAGAAATCACTGTTTTAACTCTCTCATGTATATACATTATTTTCATAACTAACATCACAGCATCACATTCATCTACCTGTTCAACCTTACCCTACCCACAGCCAATGTAGATATTTGACTGACATCAAAATAGTAATAATCGCTTTGAACTCAGATGGCTGAGGGCAACGATTGTGGGATATCTGCAACACATACCTCAGAGGAGGAGAAAGGCAAGGCAATTTAAATTAATTAGAATCCATGGAGAATGCTGTCACCATAGCAAAAAGTCCTTTTTTGCTCCCCTAAGATCTCATGCCATGGCTTCAGTTTGTGCAAACAGTAACACATATCTGTACTTACCTGAAACAACATTGCATTATGAAAAGTCCACAAATCCATTACAATTGGTCCTTGTGCCTGTTGCAGCTGGAGGGTGAAAATCACATTTATCACTCATAGGCCACAACAAAATGACCACCCCTGGCAATGCTCCAGTTAAAATTAATCTCCATAAACATAATGATTCAGTTCTGCTTCCCTGCTTTACAGGTAGCATTATAATATTCTTCAAGGATAGGAGAGAAAAGAAGAAAATGAAAGGGAAAGGGAAAGGGAAAGGGAAAGGGAAAGGGAAAGGGAAAGGGAAAGGGAAAGGGAAAGGGAAAAAGGAATGATTTCTCCAACAGAAGAACATGCAAAATTTCCTCAACCTAAAACAAATCTTTGGATTTCAGCTCATTTTTTGTTTCTGGATGGCGTGATGAGCTGTGTTGCAGTCCACAAGCATATCACAGTGGACTTTTCCCAGAGACATGCCTCTGGGCTATACAGCAGGATCATTCTTTAAATATGGACATCCAAAATGAAGCCTATTTCATATCCTCCCTTGTGGACCAATGCAGAAGAAAAACTCCTGCCAACAACAAATTAGTGACTTTTAATGACAAACAAGTAACTGTGAGTTCCATTGCATTTGTTCCAATTTTTGCTGTCTACATGTAGGCTTTTAATATGCCAGTCCAAGAAGCAAGAAAAATACAGATTCTTATAAACTGACAACTAACAGGTAAAGATGGGTCCTTCCAGGTGTCTCAAATATAGCATGACTTTCAAGTAACTTCAGGCACTGATGCAACTTGCCATGCAACCGTCATCCATTCTGACAGCACTGGCAAGGACTACAATTTGATCTTGACTTCATTGCTGAAAAATATTAAGTTTTCTCCAATTCTATTTTTAACATACCCGGGGGCTATTTTGCCATATTCCCATGCCTAAAGTTAAATTCACCTACCTGAAACCAATATCATCCCTGGTATTAATATCACATGGCATAAAGAAGATATTAAACAATGTGATTTCCAACAACATGGCTCACTTCTGCTAGTGTTACTTATGTCAGCTGGCAGAAGCATGTAACAGCTAAAGAACAGGGGGGCTTTGGCGGGATGTGGGAGAGATGTTTACTTGCTTTAACTTGTCCAAAACTACCTGTGAATTTTGACAACTGAAGATTTGGCAGCCTAGATTCAGATGTCTCTGAAAGGTCTGTTTGCTTTTTTTGTGTAGCTTTTGTCTTCCTAGAAACAGTCACTAAAGACAGCTCCGTTTAGATTCCACATTGTCATCAAGCTAAACAGAGCTTAGTGCATATCTCTAAGGTAAGTAAGGTAAGTAGAGGAAAAAAGGGAAGAAAAAGGAGAAGGGAACAGAGAGAAAAAAAATAGCCCCTACATTTCCACTTTCATCTCCTGAGCCAGTTGTTTTGGAAAAAAAATAATAAATAAATAAATAATAATAATAATAATAATAGTGAGGTGTGAAATCCTGTAGAGGAAACTGGGAAAAACAACACAAACAACATCAGTTCAGTAAGATGTGGCATGGTTCTCAACAGCACCAGAAGTGAATGGGATGAAATATTTTTTAAAATTTTTAAAGGGTGATGAAGAGTCTGTCCATTCCCAGGAAGTACAAAGAGAGATTTACAACTACAGCTCATCTGAGGAAATCAGAGAAGCCAAATATATTTGTATAGGAGTCACTACATTGTAAATAGCCTATCTTGTATATTTGGCACATAAATATATGAATGTATGTGCATTTCTAACCTTTAAATTTGACAGGGGCTTTTTCCAAGGAATAAGAAATTGGTTTGCTCATCAGTGGGTGTACAGGTATTTGTCTCTGTGCCTAGAGAGACACTCACCAAGCATCTGTGGATTGGTCTTTTCTATGCTGATCTGCCATGCTTCTTACTGGCAAAAACAGTGCTACAGATTATTCAGCAAGCTACAATCCACGCCTGTGAACAATAGAATTTTATTTAGTCATTCATTCTGGAGATATAATTTAAAAGGACAAATTAAAATATATTCTGGAATTTATTTACAAGTAACTGTTTTTGTTAGTGTTTCTTCTTATCCCAAAGGAGTTTTAAGCTAAAGTTTTCATTCATTCAGCTGTCCCTTTTCTCAGTCTTTAGAAGGCAAGAAACTCTTCCTTCTGTCTCCTTATGGATTGGTGTCCAAATGACCCAGGGTCTACATGATAACTCAGGGAGCTTTATTGCTCCCATCCTAGAGGATGTCTCTGCCTTGTGGTTTCTTCCCTCCGCAAGAAAAGTTCTGAGACGACTAAGGAGCTGACCACAATATACTCTGTATTGCCACTGCAACATGGCAAGAGGCACCCTCTAACTTTTAAATCATCTCAGTATCTCCCAGAAAGTGCATATACATGACTCTCCGTGTCTGCCTGCATTCACCAGTTAGATTAGTCTCCTTTAAAGAAGCTTGTAAAAAGAGTTGATCAGCTTCATTTGGACCTGTGATTAACAGGGACACTTAAGAGTGAAAAACACTGCAAGCATATTCTATCAAAGCAGGAGATCAAGATCTGGATAACAAAGTCAGAAACAAGATAAGAAGTAGCATAATGCAGTTCTTGGGTTACATTTAACCAATGCAGTTCTTCCTTAGCTAGCCAGGTGACTCCTCATGAGGAGACCTAAGATGTCTCTCTACCACAAATGCCAACGGGCACCTTACGTAATCACTTTCTGTCTTTCAAGTGTTATCACACATAGCTGAACCCATTTCATACACACAGAAATATATATTCAAGACTTTCTCTTGAAAATTTTGAATCTTTTCTTGAAAGAGTAGCTGTTCCTCACATCCAGCCTTCTGTGGGAGGAAAGCTATACTACAGCTCCTTGATCAACTTTCAGTCTAGGCTCACTGGGGACAGTCACCTCTTCTGTGATCATAGTTCATTAGCCTTTCAATTTCTCATTTTTTCCCTCCCTCCTCTGACTAAGAAGGAAGATGACTATAAGACTGACTAGACAGACAAGGTAATATTCCTTACAGTAAAACTCCTTTGCATTAGGAAAAAAAATTACATAAAAGGTACAGACAGCCACCCAAAGTGTTCAGGAGTTTGTGAAAGCACGGCCTTCTTATTACACTCCATTGGCTTCTAGCAGTGACTAAATGTAATATACCCGTAATACAGATTCTGTACTTAATGAGGATGTATAAGGCAGTAGTGCACACTCCTCCCTCAGAGGTGCTGTCAACTCTGTCAGAATTCATCAGTTCATCTGAGCAGGTTGCTAGTTTTGTTATAGAAATCAGGAGCCTTAATGGGATCTCCATTGCCCTCTATTCACACTAGTTGGACAGGTAGTAGGCCTGGAGGCAGTCCAGCTCTACAGTTAAGACCACGGTTGTTGGTTCCAGCCAGAGGCGCTTAGGAACAAATGCTGGATTTAGCATTTCTGCAGCTATAACTATTTCTGTTGGTATAGAAAATTAGCTCCTGGCTGCTTATCTCTGCCTGTTTCCAGCTTTTCCAGGCCTGTCTTCAAGGTGACAAAGTGCAGAGCAATGAGATGAAATCACCACACCATTCCAGAATGTGCCCTCAAAGCTGTTTATGAATATTGCAGATTAGCAGTACCTCACTTTTCCCTTTTGGCTGTGACCCCATTTCTCACCATTCCTCTTGGGTCAGGCAGCGAATCCCATGAACTTCAACAATGGAAAGTGCAGACTGGTAATCCCAGTTAACCAGGCTCAGCTCGACGTGGGGTAGTGACTCTTCTCTGGAAACTGCTGAAAAATCAGTAAAAAAGGCCTATGGTCACTCATTGATTGGTGACAGCAGAACAGAGCACTAAGGGAGTACACTGTGTCTGTGCACTGAAAATACCATGTTCAGGGTGTGGGGGAGAAAATATCTAGGCAAATAATACTGCACAGTGTAGTACCCAAATGGGATGACACGGGGTTGTAATCTTACCTCTGGCACTCCCAGAGTTTTCAATGATTAGCCTTTCAACATTAATTCTTTCTTTTCTACAGCCATGTTGTGTGGGAGAAATAATAGTAGAAAAATAACTGCTATAAAATATAGAAATTGAGAGAGATTGTAATGTCAGTCTGCACACACAGGTGCAAGATTCCAGATTCCAAAAGGATAAGTCTTGAGAAGAAATTTCACAAAATAGGTGCATTTTCTCAATGTGATTCTGTGCCATTCTCCCTCTTGGAGATGGTATCAATCTTTCAGATTAACTGCTACTCATTCAGCCGTATCCTCAAAAGGACTGTGGTTCTCTTCATAAATGATTCAGGCAGCAACAGTATACGAAGTTAAATCCTTGATGAGGAAGGAGCAGCTATACTTGATCATTTAGATTAAATGGATGCCTCTTGCTCCCTGTTACTCAGCAGTGCTTGTGGTGTCCATACAGGGGACTGGAAGACAAGTCTCTCAAGTGAGTGTTGCAGCTCACCTGCTGGTTTTGATCACAATAGGCTGAGAACCACCAAATTTTAACGAGGAGAAAGGTTTGACCTAGAGGGGGAAAAATCAGCAGTTGGTGGTGAAAGTAAAGTGTATGTGAGACTAGATAATTTTTGCCCATCTACCTTTAAAACTTGAGACTAAGAAGAGTGCAAAGTGAAACTGTTTATATCCCCTTTGGTCCCAAATCCACATTGCACACATGAGAAAGAGAAACTGGGATATGTTACACAGAAAAGCACTAATAAAATACGGAAGTGACAAGGAAAAAAAGCAGGGTGAAGACTGAAACAGCAGGGGACTATAACCTAAGAAGTATGGGGATCACTTGCTGCTGGGCTCTGAAGGAGAACAGGATGATCTGCTGACAGCAGAAAGAAAAACTAAAATTTACACCAGAACCAGGAAAGACAGTGACTACAGGCTTCATTGTAAGAATTGACAGGTCTGTCACCCAAAGTGTTGCAGCCAAAGAAGATATATGATATCTGCCACGAGCAAAAGGTATGAGATGTGCTTGAGGCAAGAACAAAGACTGTGTGGAGGTGAGGAAGGCACAGAAAAAACTAACCTAGTTGCTCTTCACATTGGAACAAATGATCCTGACAGATTCCTGTTGAAACAAAAGCAAGAATAGCTACTCCCACTAGAAATAAGACTCAAAGCAAGATGATCTGTATGGCAACCTTCCCTGCCCCTAACAGGGAGAGTGCATGGGATCAACAAGAAAGAGGGGATTAACAGGTGAATTAATGGAATGTTCTTTGCATCTGAGAAAATTTTCAGGTGCATAGTCCTCGGGGGGTATTAATGAAAAACTGGCTCTTGACACAGTGATTTCAATCACGGTATCTGACTAACATAGACACCAGGGTAAAGTTTCACATAATTTAAAGTAAATAAAGTGGGGACAAAAACTTTTAAGAGAGAGTTGTGAAATTCATGCCATCTGTCAACACACAAAAAGAGGAAAGTGTAACAGATACAGAAACACTATGGATTAGTTAAAGCCTGTGAGCAGAAGGAGAGGAAAGACAAGAGAAGAGAAAAATACACACGCTGAAGGAAGTGGCAGAGTCATTAAGGCAAAATAGTGTGATATAATTATAAAAGAAAGGTATAAAGTCAAGAGGAAATGCAAGTGCCTTGAGTCTACACATAAAACCAAATGGAGACACTAGAATCTGGTAAAAGACATGCAAGCAAATACCATAAGACTCACAGAAACACAAGTATTAGTTATAATTTACATTAATATATTAAAGTGCTTCTGTTATCACAGAAGAGCAGAAGTAAAAGCAAAGATAGACATAGATAATGCAAATGTGTTGCAGTAGTTAGTAGAGTAACAAGAAGAGTTAATCAGAATGAAGCATAATCTATGAGTCAAAGAGGTTTTAAAAAAAATGAAGGGGGGAGAAGACATAACTGTATAATTAGTCAATCAGGTAAAGGCTCTGGCTGAAATACAGATCTGGCCATTTCTATACAAAGCTAAGCGGGGAACAAAGAAAAAGACTCTTACCTGTGTGAGTAAAGTTTCAGATGCAAAAGGGGATTTTGGCTATGGTGGACATATGATTTAGCAGTATCAGAGTGGAACCATAAGTTGTTTAAGAAGATGCAACAGTGGTTTCATGCTCCTGGGATTCTGAACAAGAATCTAACTTCTAAGAAGTTAGCTTCTTTAGGACTTGAGCAAACTTCTGCAGTTAAAGATTTTCATGAGGAAAGGGCTTTAGCTAAACTGAAACGCGAAAGGTTAGGAGGACTTTTCAACTAGTGAACTGCAGAAAAACACAGTTTGTGGAGATGCATCTTCTCAGATAGAGCCATAAGACCTCTATATAAGGAAAGAGTGTAAGAAAAGCAGGGAAAACTCCAATAGGAAATGATGGTGAATAGTTAGATCATTCAGCCAAAAATCTGCAACAAACTAATATGTAAAGCAACCAACAAGATGGCAGAAACAGCAAATTCTACTTAAAATAGAGATCTATTAGTCACACTGGAAACTTAGAGGAATAAAAACTGGTGGATCACTATTCTATAGGGATGTGAAATACAAAGAAAAACTGCTGGATAAGTAAGTGTAGCTGTACATTATAAAGCCTTAATCTGAAGACCAGGTTAACAGATTGGTACCTACGATACAGCAAAACCCCTATGGAATGACATTTTAGACCCAACCAGGAGCCAACTCTCTGCAACAAAATGAGGAGGTGAAGCGGGGAGGGAGGTGCTGGCCTCTGCTCCCTGGTCACCAATGGCAGGACATGAGGGAACGGCACAAAGTTGCACCAGGGAAGGGTCAGACTGGGTGCTAGGGAAAATTTCTGTACCTTGAGGGTGGTCAGACACTGCAACAGGCTTTCTGGAGAGGTGGTTGATGCCCCATGCTTGTCAGTGTTCAAGAGGGGTTTGGACAATGCCCTCAATAACGTGCTGTAACTTTTGGTTAGCCCTGAAGTGGTCAGGCAGTTGGACTGCATGATCTTTGAGGTCCCTTCCAACAGAACTATTCTATTCTATTCTAAGAGGAACTCAGTAATGGGGCTGTGTGCTGGCTGGCTGGTAAGGATAGCAATAGTAACCAATAAACTGAAAGGTATTTCTGTGGCCCTGAAGACCAAGAGACACGGTAATAAAAGGTCTAATAATCCAGTCTTCCTAAAGAAATTGTTAGCACAAATGTCATGTTAGGTTTGATGACATACTATATATTTATTTATTTTTAATGCTTAATCATTCAGATATTCAGGAAACCCCTAACAAGAAAGGCATTGTTTACTTATCTGACCGACACAGACACAGAAGTTCAAAATGCAGCAGAGCCCTTCTGACCTGCACAGGATCTGAGTCAGAGTCTGGGTTGAAATAGCGAAACCACAGCTACATGCTACATTTGTGCTTAACTTGACTTTGTTGACTTTCTTAGACTGGTGGTATTTTCTAGCTCACAAGCCCAGGACAAAGCCATTCTGACTCTCAAAACATTTTGTATTATTCCTAAAATTAAGAATTGAAGCTTTTTATGAAGCACATATTAGCTGGCATCATACAGGAAACACAACCCGAGCCATTCTATGATTCTATGAGTTCCCAGCTATATTTTGCATAGGAATAAAAAGAAAGAGCATGAATGCTAATAAAATCCTACATCAGAATTATTTGAACAACTCGACCATGAATAAATCGCAGTAACAAAGAGCAACACTGTAAAGAGTTGTGCCATATTATGCCAAATAGAAATCTGACAACTAAAAAGGTACAATTAGTTGTTAAATTGAAGTGTGTAAGGCTCAATCTGACCTACTAATATCATAAACTAGATATCTTACACCTAGCAGGTATTGTACTCCAAGTAAAATGACATTTATGGTTTAAACATTTTAGGACAGTGCCCAATCCTCATTTTAAACATGCAGAACAAACAATCCAATATTTCCCAAGACCTTATTTCCCAGTTTAGTCATCCTTATCTTAATAATTTGTACTTTATTTTCAGCTGGAATGTGTCTGGTTTTGGCTTCCAGCTGTTGATTCTTGTTATAGTTCCCAGCTAGATTAAAGAGCTCTGTGGTGTGTGGTAACTTCTTCCCATGAAAACCTTTATCCATATTAATCAAGGTATATGTCAATCATCTTTGGGATAAAAACAAACCATATTGAGCTCTCTCTCTTTTGTTCTGACATTGTCTTCAGTCCTCATACTGTTTCTGTGGATCTCTACTGTGTTCTCAATCTTTCAGCATGCTTCTTTAAATATTAATTCATATCATTTTAGCTGTCTAAAAGCTGGGCTTCTAGCCTAGGCAAGTCTGCAAAGTCCCTCTATGGTCCACACAGTACAGAAAGCAACTCAAGAGAGCAATCAATTCATGCTAATCTATTAGACACCTCTCTCAGGATCAGATAACGATGGTTTGGATGCAAGCCTCTCTCCATGGACTACAGCAGGAATCTGGGCCAATCCTCTGGACCACACACCCAGCTCTCAGAAAGCTGAATTCAAAGTAACATTCTAACTCTGCTACCAGTTGTTTTCAGCATTTTCGTATGTACCTCATCAGGACTGTGTATGGTAGTCCAGTCATCTTGCTGCTCTTGTCTATACACATTTGCACATCTGCCCCTCTAAGCTCATTTTTATTTCCTTCATACCCCATGACCTCTAGATCTGTTTTAGAATCCTGTTTCCAGATTGCAATTTCTCCATTTGTAACCCATATTTGAACCAAATATCTCCTGAGAAGATAGAGATCATTCTGCAAGCTGTACCTTGATTCCCATGACAATTATCATGATCAAAATACTCTCATGTCTCAGCTGCACCTATTTATTTGAACTTCCTGTTCTGGAGCTCGAATGAAATAATACCAAGCTTAACAGGTAAGTGACATTTTTGATACAAATGGAAAACTTGTTTTTAAAGATGTAATAACTCAGCACAGTCCTTCATAACCAGGACCTAAAAACTCAGAAAGCTGTATTGATTTTACCCTTCAAAACAACCATAAATTCTGGTAGACCTAACTTTGTTTTGTAATAACACCATTTTGTGATACAAAATCAGCTTGTTTCGGAAGGGAACTTGTGAAGATGTCTCAGGTCTAAAATTGATGAGTTTATAGAGGAAGAAATAGCAGATATTGTAGATACATTTATCCCTAATTCTTTGAATTTTCATCTCAACATTATTAAGCAGTGAGGTGTTATGAAAAACTGACTATTGTGATATGAATCAAGGGAAACTTACCATAAAAGCTTAGAGATGATACAGAAACACTGACTATGAAATAACACAGTCAAACTAGATCTTTGAATTAGTGGCCTAATGGACAGTCCATTCTAAGCCACCTTCAAACACATTTCCATCATTCTAAGGCTGTAAAGGAAGCTTGTTTTAATTGTTCTTATGTGTTACATCAGAGAACACAAAGAATTGTTCTGAAATCAGAAAAAAAAAAAAAAGTCCAAACAAGTATGGACCTTATATGTTGTGCATTAGATGAAAATAAATGTGTATGTTAATTATGTTCTATACAAGAAAAATGAAGTGTAAAAACAAAAAGCAATACCTGGCTGCACCTAGAAGCACACTTCTTTGTACACGCAGCAGGAAGTATCAGTGCTGCACATGCTCAGCTTTGCTAGTCCTTGGTTACAAAGAGTGTTTTCAAGAGAAGAAGGTTGCTGTACCTCCTCTGGGGAAGCTACTGAGCATGGAAAGTGAGCAAGGTTCCCAGCAGACAGGAGGTAGAAAAGGGGAAAAACACAGCTTGAGCAAAACTGGGCTGCAGCGAGGAGCTGGGAGCAGCCAGCCAGGCTGGAAGGGATGTGCAGGGCCTGGGTAGTGGTGCTGCAACACACAGTTGCTGAACAGATGAAGCCAAGCAGAGAAGAAAATACTCACGTGCAAAGAGAAAGTGGGCAGGAGGAGAGCTGTATATACATTCTGCTTCCTCCTGTTCTGCTTTCACTAGCTGTTTTGCATTTTCTGAGTTTTAAAAAAATGCTGAAATTTATAGCTCTTAAATCAGATTAAATGGGACTGGGGGAAGCCAAGTTTTAAATCTGATGGTCTTTTGGGAGATGTCCACTTTAGTAGATGTTCTGAGCATCTGCACTGGGCACCTCATGGCTTAATCATGCCGCAGAAGCATCAGTGCAGTGCCTTAACAAGCTCTGGAAATGAGCCCAAGTCTTGGATCTACGCACCCTGGCCACAAAGACAAAAGAGAGCTGACACATATTCCTACTTCCTCCTTGCACATTAAGATTAATTGGGTACTCACCTGCATCCACCCCATTCCCCACCCATATCACTCGAAATAACTCCTGGCTTTGGTGAAGGATGGCAGCTCTGCTCACTAACATGGTTTAGCTCACAGCCCTCAGAAGAGCAGCACTAGCACCACCAAGGAGCAGGAATGAGAAAACGGAATGAGAAATGAGGAATGAGAAAACAAGTGGCAGCAGGTACTTCAGAAACCATCCTCATTGGTAATGAAAAGATTGCAAAACCATGCCATGAAATAGAACAGTCTAGAGCATTTTGACAACTCTGGACTAAATCTAAGGAGTTGGAGAAATCCCTTTCTTCCCAAAGTTCACAGATAGTTACACCGCTACTGAGCCTAAGCAAGGGTATTGATGTGCATGCAGTTCATATAACAAGTTCTTTCCTGTGATGAGACAATCAGAAAAAATACATAGAAAACTGAAAGAGAATAGCAAGTTTTAAAAGACACAGTATTTAATCTAGAACTATAAATGCAAATGAGTAACCCTCATGAGTAGGTTACTGAGCCCTGCAAGAACTCATACAGTTCCATAGTAGTTTTGATGAGGCATCACCCTATTAGTCTCTCACGTCAGTCTCTCATCAGTCTCTAAAGTCACCTTGCCCCAGCATTAGAAAAAAGACATCTATGTTCACAAGCCTCTCCAATGAAACAATAATCTGTAAGTATTCCCCAACATCCATCTTGCAAGATATACATATTCAGCAAAGAGCTTAAAATGTAGACAACTAGATGCAATTTCTTTTGCATATGACAGAATATTTTTTAATTTATTCTATCGCTTATAAGATGGAAAAACAATGGCTTCATGGTGCAAATGTATTAAATTATAGCTCTTTTTTTGATGTTTTTTAAAGGAAAAAAAATCTCATTAAAAAAAAATCTTAAAATCCAAATACAAAAAGAACAGAATGATAGAAAATTAGATATGTATTTGTTTCTCCATGGGCCAACAATCATGGGCAAGATAGTCTCCTTAGGGGAAGAAGCATAAAGCTGCAGTGACTCTGAGAGGCCCAGGAAATGCATTAATGTCCTCGCAAATAAATTCACGTCAACCTCTGAAGCAGATATTGTTGCAATGTTGAGTGAGGAGTGGGAAGAAAATATAGACTCTCACTGTGGAGTCGTAAAGGTGGATATGATAAATCCTCCAATGAGACAGCGATTACAGGTTTACTGTTTTAATATTAAAACAAAGCAAGCTGAAACATGTTTACTGTGCTGTGGCAGTGCAGCTCCTGGCAAGGTGCCTTTCTGGGACTGAAGACCTGGAATCACCTGGTTCAGTAAAATGAAAACAAGTTAAGTCTTGTATTTGGCAAAAAGGTTGTTAATCCCCTTCAGAAAACACTTTTTCTTCTCTCCTTTCATCCACAAAGCCTTACTGGAAAGTGAATGAAAAATGCCAGATTTAAATCTGTCTAAAGTCTATTATCCACTACATTAACTTTTATCAAGTTATTAAAATAAACTTTTCATAAAGGTGCTGTATTTCAACTAAGGCTGTAAAGAGAGACAAAGTGAAATCCTCTAACCCCCTTTCAGTACAAAAGCATTCATCAAATTAAGCATCAACAAAGCACTTCATAGTACACAGGTATGCCTGTGCTTATTTTAGCAGCAGTTTCCCTCTTGTCCATAATTGTCTTCCTTAAACTGAAATAATAATGTTCCAGCTGCACAGAGTAAAGATTTGCTAAGGTTTCTTTTGTTTATTTTTAAGTTGCAATCTTTGCTGTCTGCTTTGCATTTCATTGTAGGTTATTATGGCATGGGAGTGAAACTTGTCAGCTGTCAACCTCACAGTGTCAGCAACCTGGAAATGATTGTGCTCCTAACTAGCAATTACTCACACGGCACTGTGAGATCTGAGCAAGCACAGGCATCTTCATGAAGACTTGAGAACTTCAGTTGCAGCTCCTGGTACATGCTATTAATGACAAACTGCAAATCATGGAAAGAAATGCTTTTTCAAATGCAGGCATTCAGCCCGGGAGATTACCATTTGCCTTACTATAGCTCCAATCAAGGAACTTGGGGATGTGCTGATTTACATGGGACTCGTCTGGCATTGCTGAGGCACCAGGTGGTACTTGGCCAATCAATAAATCAAAATGTGATTTTCAGAGAAGCGTGGCACTTTACCAGTGATATCTGTATGCAAATGTATCAGATTTCTGCCACTAGTGACTAATTGCCAAGTCACTCAACTGTAACTCAAACCGTCACTTTTTTCGCTTAAGGTGAAGGTTTTATTCCTCACATATGAGGTGGGTTTTTTTTTATTATTTTGTTTTGTTGGGGGGTGGGTGTTTTTTTCCAAATGTATTGACAGAAAGAGATACTAGCTTATCTTCTGTTGACAGAAAACTTGCAAGAGATTTGCTGTTGTGTACAATATTTTTACACTTTTCTCACTCAGTGGCTTTACAGCCTGTAACAAATCTTGTTATATTGGCCTGATTTTACACCTTTTTTCTGTTAGTAGTTAGGCAATAGAAACACTAAGAACCTCAACATTGATAATTTGACTGAAAATACTGACATTAACAAAACAGAAATTCACTTTCCTATATTTTTATCTTATTGTCATAAGTTACTATGGCAGCAGGCAAAATTATGTGCAGTTAAATAATTTTTTTTTTGAGATGGGCATAAATTATTTCAATTCATGCAACTTTAAAAGAATAATATCTGCTATTAACCTAAACCATATTATTCCTCCTAAAATTTGAGAAACATTTCCTCAAAAACCTTACTTACTGTTATTCATTACTTTGTTATCATATCCACAATGTTTTAGAGATTACTGTTATCTATCCCCCAGTGGAACCATTAAAAATATATATACATAACTTTCAGAGATCATATAATTTGTAAAGATTTTTTTCTACTTCTTGTTCCTTTGATTACAGATTATACAGTCAAGCATAGTTAAATTTGTCACCCATAATCAGGTTACAATAATTATGAATATTAACTGTCTCCAAGCATTCAAACATCTATTTTAAGTTAATGAATTATACCAGATCCTTAGACTGGTTATTTTAATCTGTGTTTTGTCGTAAGCATCGTTCATGCAACAGAAAATAAGTTTTGAGATATTTTTTGACCTAACTTCTGCAGTCATATCCTTTCTCTTCTGTGGGAAAAAAAAAAAAAGTGAAGAACAATTATATATATATATATATATATATTATATTATTATTATATATAATAATTATTATTATATATAATAATATATATTATTATATATTATATTATTATATATGTATAAACTTTCCTGACTATTCATAAGCAGAGCATAACACTTGAAAGTGTTGTGAAAAATCCACAGTGGTCTCAAATCAAGATTCAAGTCTGAGGGCACCTGATGGTTGTCCCAGGAGAAAAGGCTGCCCATTTCCAGCCAGAAACTCACCGCACAATACTGCACATGCACCATTACAAAACTTAATTCCAAGGAGTGAGATCCTTTTGGCAGTTCTGTCTCTTCTCATTGACAGTCACACAAAGCTTGGACAGTCATCTGCACATTCTTGGCTAAGAATCCCCTCCTCAATATTCACAATTTAGGAACATATGGGCTCCCTTGTCAGCTTACACTCATGCTCATCTGTTCAGATGGCATGGAGTCTGCCCACAAGTCAGTCAGATGGTTGCTCTAGGGTACACGTGGCATGCAATAACAGGTTTAGATGAGCAGCCTGCACAATACTGAAAATGTCTTTTCTGCTTCAGGATACCTCTCATCTGTACCAGTAGTCAAGCATTGGCACTGCATGCCTCCTTACACTTGACCAAAGCTGTTTGAATGCATTTGTCAGAAAAGGAAAAAAGCTATCAGCTGACCATTCTCATTGATTGTAGGAAACAGGGCTGTCTGAATAACAGAAACACAAAAAGCACACTTACTCAATAAGCACAGCAGTCTGGGCTAATCATGCAAACTCAGTGAACAAAGTAATCCAGGGGAATATATAGAACTACATCTGAATAACATAGTGAAGATTATGGCACAGATCTAATGTATACCTAGAAACATCACTTGGTGTTTGCTTTCATCTTTCACCATTGCTGGGAAGATGTGGGGAACAGGTATAAATGACAGCAAAAAAAACATCATCTTACAGGCACAACCAGCCCCCCCAAAAAAAGTATGTCAGTCTCACAGCACTGTAGCATTCAAGCTGCAGAAATCTGCATTTCTGGTAACATGTTGTGATTTGTTTTCAGATTTTGCAGTTTTTCCTCCCCAGAAATACCCTTCAGGCACGTTAGTAATTGACAGGGTCACATGCTGAGTTTAACTTGGGTGGCCCAGGGCATCTAAGAGCTTCATATCTTCCAGCCTATTGGACATGAAGTTAGTTTTCAACATCTGTGTAGTACCATCCCCTGGAAGAAAAGCCATACTACCTCCAATGAGAAGATTTGGCAAACAGATAGCAAAACTGAATGAAACAATCTATTTTCCTATATATAGCAACTCAACACCCCATCAGATTATTCAAGAAAGGATTTATAGAACAGAATACCATATACATACATCAGGATTGCAATTCTGGGAAATAAACTGTATATTTGTATCTTAACAGAGATTGGTCCTGAACGGCGTAGGAGAAATTTGTCAGCCTTTGCTATACCTGTTGTTCTTTTCTTTAATGTAAATAGGTAGCTGACTAGGTAGCTGACTAGGAACACCTTTCTACCACACAAATAATAATAATGATAATAACAATAAATATAATAATAATATGCTAAATTTTTCTACTAGTATTTTCACAAATTAAAACAGCTTTTTCTGGTGTTATTTTTCTGAATCATATTAAAATTTTTCTTCAAGAACATAAAAATTCATGACAAATGTCTCTTAATCCCACAGGCTAGCATGTTCTAGCAAAGGTCAGCATGCAGGCTGGAGTCTGAGCTGCAGATGACAAACTCTTCTTAAATCATTCCCATTCTGAAGAGTGTTTATCTGAACTACCTAAGGGATGCCTTGTAGTAATTAATTTACTCTCTCTCTCACACACACCAAAAAAAAAAAAAAAAGTTGAGCTTGCACAGTTCAGTCACCAAAAAAATAGATTAAACTGGTAGTTAAAATGTTTGAAATGTCTAATCAGAAATCCTCTAAAATGCAGCCTTTCAGTTCTATTTCTGCAGTGATTAAATTAGAAGACAGATGAACCGCTTAATGAAAGTAAATCCACAAATAAGAACAAATACAAAGAAAATAATTCTTCAGTAAGCACTGATGATATATCCAAGCCTAATACAGTTAACACTACTCAAATAGCACAAAGCACTTCAATCAAATATTTGTTTAAATTCTTTAGGTAATTCACACTACTACCTGTGCTTCCTTTCTATGAACTCCTGAGCAGCAAAGCTTTATCTGCGAGTTTAGTAGGAAGTGAATTGCAAAATCTGTTCTACAATCATAAATGAAAAACAATTTTAAATTCTGTTCATAAAGTATTATATATAAAGAATGTCTTTAAAGAAATTATTAAAATGTTGCTGAAAAGTACTCATGCATAACATGGTATTTATTAACTTCTCTGTCTGTATGCTATTTTGTGCTGATTTTCCTTTGTGATCACTGTTTTTTGTGATGCAAATAGGAAAAGCAACAAGTGATTGCCATATTACTTGTGATCAAAAACAGGGGTCAACATGATATTCTCTCAATAGCAAATTGGAAATAAATCCTATAGATTTATGTTGTTTTGCTCCTCAGGTTTAGAAAGGCGTATCAGACAAGGAGAATTCTTCAGTGAAAAAGGTGTTCGTTTTACCTTGTACCTCCTTTCTGCCACTTGAAGTTCTCCTCTTCAAGAGCAGATGAAATTATAGCACTATAAAATGCACGAAAAATACAGATCACTAAATTTGTCCTTGGACCTTAAGTGCAAACGCATTTACTTATATAATTTATATCCTGTTAGAAGAAAGAAAGAAAGAAAGAAAGAAAGAAAGAAAGAAAGAAAGAAAGAAAGAAAGAAAGAAAGAAAGAAAGAAAGAAAGAAAGAAAGAAAGAAAGAAAGAAAGAAGAAAAAGAAAAAGAAAGAAAGAAAAAAGAAAAAAGGAAAAAGAAAAAAGGAAAAAGAAAGAAGAAAAAGAAAGAAGAAAAAGAAAAAGAAAGAAAGAAAAAAGAAAAAAGGAAAAAGAAAAAAGGAAAAAGAAAGAAGAAAAAGAAGAAGAAGAAAAAGAAGAAGAAAAAGAAAAAGAAAAAGAAAAAGAACAAGAACAGGAAAAAGAAAAAGAAAAAGAAAAAAAAGAAAAAGAAAAAGAAAAGGAAAAGGAAAAGGAAAAGGAAACGGAAACAGGAAACGGAAACGGGAAGGGAAGGGAAGGGAAGGGAAGGGAAGGGGGAAGGGAAGGGAAGGGAAGGGAAGGGAAGGGAAGGGAAGGGAAGGGAAGGGAAGGGAAGGGAAGGGAAGGGAAGGGAAGGGAAGGGAAGGGAAGGGAAGGGAAGGGAAAGGGAAAGGGAAAGGGAAAGGGAAAGGGAAAGGGAAAGGGAAAGGGAAAGGGAAAGGGAAAGGGAAAGGGAAAGGGAAAGGGAAAGGGAAAGGGAAAGGGAAAGGGAAAGGGAAAGGGAAAGGGAAAGGGAAAGGGAAAGGGAAAGGGAAAGGGAAAGGGAAAGGGAAAGGGAAAGGGAAAGGGGAGGGGAGGGGAGGGGGGGAGGGGAGGGGAGGGGAGGGGAGGGGAGGGGAGGGGAGGGGAGGGGAGGGGAGGGGAGGGGAGGGGAGGGGAGGGGAGGGGGGGAGGGAAGGGAGGGAAGGGAAGGGAAGGGAAGGGAAGGGGGAAGGGAAGGGAAGGGAAGGGAAGGGAAGGGAAGGGAAGGGAAGGGAAGGGAAGGGAAGGGAAGGGAAGGGAAGGGAAGGGAAGGGAAGGGAAGGGAAGGGAAGGGAAGGAAAAAGGAAGAAGTCTACTTTTCATAGTAAAAGAAAAAAAAAGAGAAAGAAAATAAAAGTAAAAGAAGAAAAAAAAAAGATAGAACCCTTACTGCTCAGACATAGACGCAACATGAAAATCTCTCAAATAGGCTTTACCTCCTAGAGCCTATTGTAACCTAGAAGAAGACATAAAGACACCAAGTCTGAATGGGGTGTCGTACAATTGACTATGATCCATACATCTCCAGGACAAAAGCCATAATTTAAAACGGGAATATAGAGACATACATAAGTGAAACTGACATCAATAAAGCAAAACTTCTCCAAAGAACAGGCAAAATTGTGGTGACAGGCTGCCTACTGAATGCTCAACTTTAATAAATTCTAAGTGCACTTTTCTGCATTACTATATTATGGAAAAAAAAAAAAAAAAGTACTTCCACCTTCTAAAGAGATTCCATTAGGTGAATTGCTCTTTTGAACATTCAAGAATGAATGCCATAGATCTAATATAGACAGATTCTCGAATACTTCTTTTTTCCTGCCTGCTTAAAATAATTATTGTGTAAGGCTAAGTTTTTCCACCTGCAAAAAAGCAATCCAGTGACAAATAAGATTATATGCATTTTTTTCTAGCAGAATAGCACTGACAACTGAGTTTTTGAGCAAAATCCTCAAAATGTGTTGACCATTAAGTTTAGCCATTCTTCTTTTGAACCTTGATGAAGGAAACATAAAAGGGATACAATTAAATCTCTATTTACCAGTCTATGATGCAGTTAGTCTGCTCACTTGTGTCAAATGCAACATCCTGTCCTATGGTCCTTGTACTGTTCTGTTGTTGTATTACCTGATCATTAAGTCTGCCTAGTCATTGACTTTTAGGAATAGCAGCAAGTTATACTGAAGAAAAGAGCTGAGAAATTGGAAAAGAAAGTTGGCTGGTTGCAGTATTCCAGTGATAAAATGTACCAGACAAATTAGTCTGGATTTGATTAAATATCTGAGTGATTTTAGTAAGAAGAGATTCTGTTGCTGTTCAAGATGAGTGAAAGGTTCTATGTGTTTGATCAAAGGTCTGTGTGAAAGAAAGTATCAAGACTACTACAGAAAGAAGCTTCTCTGAAGGAAGCTACTCAGAAAGAAACAATGTGGAAAGGGGAAAATGTCTTTGGCAAGGATCTCCAGTTTAATTTCTGGAATCCAGGTTGGTGAAATCCAGCCCCAATCTGCAGTCCCACATCAGCATACCTCCAACTGTGCAGTAGCAGAAGAAAGCATCTCTGTGTTTTCCAAAAATAGCCTCTTTGGTTTATATTTCTCTCATAGGTTCCATAGGTTCAAGTTTCTTTTCTGATGCAAAAGTCTTTTTAAGAACTTTGCATGGTATGCAAAGCAGGAGCAAAGGAAATTAAAATCAAAGTACTCAGAATATTATGCTCATTATTACAAGTACAGTTCCCCACTCCTCTGGGTTAGTTTTTCACACGCAAACCTACTGACTTCTTTTAAATCACAGGAGCATAGTACTGGTCTAACAGGAGAGAGAAACAAGTACTGAGAAACAGTGTGAATACCACAGCTGGATTTCAAGTTACAGACCTTATTAGATTATTAGTTTACTATGTTGTGGGTTTTTTTGTTGTTGTTGTTGTTTGCTTGCTTTTAGGGAGGACTACATATATGTAATAAAATACACATGCTCATTGTCTGTATATATATATGTAAGTGCTTAAGCATTTGGTACATGTGGCATAGAAAATCCACACAGGTTGTTTGAAACATCAAATGATGAACTTCATCAAATTTGGTGCAATATGTTCAGTGTTGATAACTGTTCTTTTACAGTCCCAGATAAAGTCTAAAGGAGTAATGTTTACTTCAGCTAAGAAGGAAGATCTCTGTGATATGCATGGTGACTCCCTGATCATTCAACAGATCATACTTTCAATTTCACAGTGCATCAATTGTCCAGCAGCTCAGGATGTAGAGCCAACTGGCACCAGCACCTGTGAAGTAAGGTGAGCACAATGTTCCACATATATATGAATAACTACACACACGGATGCGGAGCAGAAAATGAGAGATTTGTAGTAAAATTATTTCTAATGATGAAAACTATTCAAAATATTTTAGCTACTGTTTTAACTCAGAGCATTTAAAGATGCCAGCTCTCCCAGATGCAATCTGTGAGAAAAACAGATGGGCGATAGAGACGTAATAGACGATTTTACTGAAGCTGGATCAGTAGGGCTTACCCAACCTAAAAAGCAGAGAGGACCTACCCCCTCCCCCATCTCTAAAGAAGAAAAGCAATGTATGAAGAAATGTTATTTTTAGATAGCACTTGCTTTGGGATATATCTAACATTTCCATCTAAATACGTTACCAGTATGGTACAAAGATGAATATTGGGATGCAGTGCAGGGACGGAGAAATTAGGCATGCAGGTGTGCTTCTGAGCAGAACTCCAGATAAGCTGTGAAATAGTCTTTGAGAAAAAATGGTGGAAGCTCTATTGGTCAGCTCAAGTAGAAGTGGACAGTGGAGAACTCTAGACATGCAGTATATGTATGGATTGGTTCTACATTCACAGGAACAGAAACTAGAACAAATGACCTTGTAAAATGTCTATACAAAAAGCTGTCTTCTAATCAGTGTGTATATACTGTTTTCCTGGTTGTTTAATTCTGGACATAAAAACCTGATGTTTTCACAGTAAGGCCACAGTCCTCCAGGACTCTGTCTTTTCTTTGAAAAATGAAGAAATGGAGTCAAAATTTCAAGTGAAAGTACTAGATACATAACACCAACCTACAGGAATATGGGTGACTGATGAAGAACTCAGAAAAGCATGCAAAAGTAATCCTCCAGCACTATCTGGCTGATGGCGTCTGTCCCATCACTAGTAAGAAAATGGAGCAGAGCAGCAGGACTACGGATGTAAACCCACCCAGAGTCTGCACAGCAGATACTGAAAAGTTAAACTACTGTAATGGAGGGGCAGCCTGAGACTGCCATGTAGTGAGTCCTCATGGAACAAAAGAAATCATTCAATTTCCATACAATTAGGATTGCTGCAGACTGGCATTGATTATGCAGACCTGATCAGCAGTTACTCAGCCCAGAAACTGCGCATCCCACAGAATAATATCTTGTCAAGGTTTATGATTAGTATTCTGTTAGGGATTGATTTGATTATTCCAATTATGAGAATTAACTCACACATGAACTTTGAAAAATGAAACCATGTGGGAAATCCCTTGCACTGCCACAGTAATTCTGTCTTAACACATTCAATACGTGACATTAATTTATTTAAAATTAGATTATTTATCCTCACGTACGTAAGTAGAAAGGAAGTCTTCTGCAAAAACATAGCTGGTAGGCTAGGGAAAACCTTTCTATCACACTCAAAGTTTAAAAACATTTGTCCTTGAATGCAACAGGGGATGGTGATGCTTTAAGTTGAACAGAGGTGTGTGCAAATGCCCATATCAATAAAGAGAGTTTGTACACTGTTAAACAGAGTCCTTGGAGGTAAGCTAATTAGTAAACTAGAGAGTTTTAAAACTCTCAAGTGCAATCTTTGAACTGAAAAAAAAAAAAAAAAAAAGCTATCTACTAATGAAGTCCCCTGTGGGTTAACAGTCTCGATTTGGCAGCATGTATACTGCTATAGCTGAATTTCAACTACTCTAATACACAGACAGCAATAAAAAATGTTGTATTTAAGGACAGGAAAAAAGAAAAAAAAGTGCATTTATAACACACCCAGTGACCAATATCTCTCTACACAATTATTAGTGCTTAAGCTCTAAGGCAAATAAGAGCAATATAAAAGTCTTGCCACTGAAAGGGAAATGGAAAGCAAGATACACGTTTATGGATGATTGGTTTCAAGTAATATCTGAGAAGTCTCTCACCCATACAAAATGTAACAAAATTTATCTTTATGAAAGTAGTATAAGCATATACTTTCAGCATATTGCACTGAAACAGATATGACCTCTCCTTTTTGGACCTAATAATTTCTGTAAAAAGGCTGGTTTTGCTGAGCTGTTTAGCATGAGGTATTCAGGCTTAAATTAAACCTGGATTAGAATTTTGAATGTCATAAGAAAAATAAGCATAGTAAATATCCAACTTGTAGCTCTGTATAAGTTTCATAATTGGTTTAATCCTGACAAGAAGGGAAGGGTTGCACCTGAAACAGTGTTACCCATTCCTTATTAAGAAAACATGATTTATCACATTGCAACCAAGAAGCTGGCTATATGAGCCACGTTATTTAATAAACACAATACTTTCATATAGTGTTATGATTTCTCCTTTCTCTTTCTCTGTAAAGCCTGAAAATTACACCGAAGTGGCTTTAGGGAATAATTGAAACAAATCAAGGTTTAAAGTTATCAGCTTCCTGAACTTGCCACAAGTAAGAAACACAGGGGAAAAAAAAAAAAAAAAAAAAGAGAGAGAGAGAGAGAGTCACGAGAGTCACATAAATCTGCATTGAAAGCAGCAGAAGTTGTTACTTATTCTCCATGAATAACATCAGGACTTCCTAAAGCTGCCATCAGAAAGGCCGGGTCAGTCAGCAGAAAAGAAAAAGGAATGCAGAGTGCAGCACCCCAAAAGTGGCTGTCTAATAAACAGCGGGATTAATATGACTGGGAATGTGTATGAGGAAAGAGTTACATTCCTCTTCTCTTACTTACAAAGAATGTTCAAACCAGACATACTTCACACTACTTATGTCTTCCGAATTAAAGGTTGTCAGCTTTTTGACCTGCAACTTTGTAGGAGAAGAGGGAAAAAAAACACTCAGGCTACATTAGAGAGCATCACAAAGCTATAACAGAAAAGCTAGCAGGGAAAACCTGGCTTCCAAGTTCTGTGGGCAGTTTTATTTTTTATGTCATTATTCCTCATTTAAATCGAGCATGAAGTTTCTGGTTTTGTTCGGCTTTGGTAGTAACACAATTTTTCTTTTTGAAGTAAGTTAAACTTGTCTTGCTGACACATCTGTTCTTTTATTTGCCAGATGGGACTAGCTTCAAAGGAGCATTTATGTTTATTCAATCTCCATCTTTCGGCAGTTTTCCTGGTATTTAGTGAATACTTTAAACTAAGGATGCAGAAAACACATTTTGGGATGTGTTTAAGTCATCTGGGAAGAGAGGAAAGTGGCTGATATTAAATTTCTCACAGAACAGAAGGGCTTCATAGCAAACTATTCAAAAAATGTATATTGCTGATATAAACCAAAAGTAGAGATGTCACAGGGTCACTACAAATATTCTCATCCACAGAGAAAAGACATTTTTAGTTGGACTTTTTGAGCTCCCTGTAGCTTGGTTAATTGTTTTTGTGATGCCTTTAGAGGACATAGGACTCATTCTTACCAAGCTTTTCTGTGAGTCAAACATGCTTACACTTCTCAGAGAGCTCAGAGAGCTAATTATTTATTAGCTGTTTACTAGACACTGGCTCAGACCAGACATTTTGCTAGGTGGCTTCTGAATTATTTGCTGCCTGTAGTGGTTACAACTAATCCTATTAGTTTCCTTCCAGAACATTTGAAAAAAAAAAATGCAGCTGCAAAAGTGTTAAGCTGTATGCAGCAGAGGCACAGTGGCATTGAAGAGTTGCATAGAGTACTCTTGTTTGTACTAACGCAATCAAGAGAAAAAAAAAAAAAAAGGTAAAAATCAAGTTGTCATATGCAAAAAGAGGTTGCAAAACTTACCTGCTGTGTTAGAGAAGAAAACTTGTCCCTGAAGTAGGTAAACTGAAAGGACCTCCTTATTCATACCATCTTCTCATAGCCTTGTTTTAAATTGCCTTAGCATTGTTATTTCTGATACAGAGTAGTGTAAAGAGATGACTGTTGGGTTACAAACACCTACAGGCTGTGAAAGGAGAGGGCAGGAAGACAGACATTTTTTATATTACTGTCCTACATTCAAAAAAAAAAAAGTAAGAATGACTGCATTGCTTAGAATTCAACTTTATCCAGCATCTTGTCTGACAGTGACCAATGTGTCAGAAACAAGAGGGCAATAAACATTATGCACTCAGCTTCCAGAAGTCTATGGCTTGAGGTCTTAGTAAGCCATTGTTTACATGTTTGAGTTTAACAATAAGTGATAGATTTTTAGTTATTATTCCATGAATATATTCAGTGATTTTTAACCTGTTTCAGTAAGGGTGGTTTTTCGTTTGCTGTAAACTAGCTGACATTTGATTTCCTGTGATTCTTTAAAAGTGAAAAAGACTGAGTTCCCATTCAGCCATAGGTGTATCCTGGACCCATTCACCAACATATCAGTGACTTTTATCTGATCTCCATTCCTTTTGCACCTATTCCCTGCTGTTGGACAGCTGGGCACCAAGCTGACAGATGATGGACCTACACATGGTGATTCCAGGATCTATTTTCTGAGGAGAAATAGCTAATTTTGAAACAATATTATTTTTTTTCTGATTAAGGTTGTCTCTCTCCCAACCTTACTAATAATGATCTGCCACTGCCTATGAACAGTATCCTAAGCAAGCAAATATTACAAATATCATTACCAATCATCATTACAAGTCTGTTATTTAGTAAGAAAGGTCATAAAACTTGCTGCTGACTGGCTGGAAATATACACCTACTACATTTTCATACATGTAAACTGTATTTCAGATAGCTGACATCCATGCAGAAGAGGAGGTGTTTGAAAAGCAATGGTGTGCTAAAGCACACCCTCATAGCGACTGCAGGAAACCTGAGGAGCACGGTGAGGGAATCAGACTTGCAAAAATTCATGACTTGGAAAGGAGGGGGCAGGGGCTGAGACAGAGGAGGGAGAAGAGAACAAAGGCTGCAAATGTGATAGAAGGTGGCTGCAAGAAATACAGACAGGTCTTCCTCATGGATTATTTGCTCTTATCTCACACTTTCATTGCCACTCTGCACATGGCCTGGGAGATTCTAGTCATTTGTTTCATCAGTGAGGATATTTTAGAATGAAAAAGGGCGATCCTGGTAATTTAATGTAGGCATTTATGCCTCTTTAAGTACAGCTATTTCTCTGTCCCTGCAAAGATATACACTTAACATCATATTAGAGAGAAGGAAACATGCAGCAATATTGACAGAGCAATAGAAATGTAAAGACTTTTCTAGATTCCATTTGCATTCACAATGTGGGGACCAAATAAACTGGAGAAATTATCTAGAGAACTCAGGCATGATGTATCTGTAGTCATTAGCAAACAAGGAATATATCTGTTGCCTCCTGTTTTTAAGCCTCTTAAATGCCTCTCCAACTGGATGTTTTTATTGAATCCAATATCTGTTTAAAAAAAAAAAACACCTCAAGTGTTTAGTTTTAAGAGGTTTCACAGAATAGAAATGTCAAATGTAAACATCTATAGAATATCCAGGCCTTATTTTATTTTGAACTTTTGGATAGCACTCATGAGATTACATCCAGATAAAAGGAATTTTGAACTTTGTTATCATGTTTTTCATCTCCTGCCAAGAACTTCTTCAAAATTCACAGCTCATTAGAACCTTCTGACTACTTAATAAACAAAGCTTTGTATTATCATTATTATTATTTAATTAAAATATATCTTATTTCAGACCTTTTTGTATACCATAAAGCTTGTGTTGCAAGGTTATAAAAAAGCTACTATTCAGACTTCAGCTAATTGTCTCTCTTAAACCATAGTTCTGCTATAAACTGACAGAAGCCAAACTACATATAATAATATCAATTAATTAATATTAATTACTTCTCCAGAGACAGAGAGAAAAAGAGAGAGAGAGAGAGAGAGATCTTATAATTTTTAAGTTCAGCTTTACAGCAAGCATATTGCAATATTCACCTTTATACCCCAACAAACTGATAATTCTGCATTTAATACTTCGTGATATTGGAAAGGCTTTCTTGTGCAACTGGGGATCACTTTTGTAATGTGAGTTTTCCTTACTGCTATTACTTTCAAGAAAAACATGACGTCACAATTTGAAACTAAATCCAATGAAAGTTTTTCTAAATTACATCACCTCAAAATCCACCAGCACAATGCAAGCAGTGTACTCTGTGTGTACATTTACCCAAAATCCACCTACACTGTCGGGGCAGAAGAATAATTTTTGTGGTATGTCAAACTTGCTTATAATTTCCAGTAGGTGTGTCAAAAAGA
>NC_089875.1:70374779-70494779 GCF_040182565.1 Anser cygnoides
AGTGATAGAGGCATGACATCATTATTCTAAAATTCTGGCAAGTTAAAAAATTTTCTAGTTCAGCTTTGGCAGCATAACACAAAAAAATAGGTATTCTGTTTACTCTGTTTGATTTTCTTATCATAAAGAACAGGTGTGCCTTTTCATTTACTTCCAGGCAGTGCAGGTATAGTCATCAGAGGTATTGCAAAGCCTTTTGCATATCAAAGTGTTTGTCTTAAAACAGACATCTTCATTTTTAAAATTAGAAACATGACAAATCTGTTTTTTGCCACTTGTAGTGTTGTCTAGAGGACACATGATGGAGCTAGCAAGTTCACAAATATTAGTTTCTGCAGAGGATCTATAGAAAAACCAGGTAAGGCATAGTGGCTTCTCTGAAATGTGTTCAGAAACAGAGATGTCGAAGTGCTTTGTCACTAGTGACCATTAGTGAATCTCCACAAGCTCACAGAGCAAATACAAGCAACTCACACCTGAAGAATATCAGACAGAATCTAATGTTTCAGCACATTTCTTTGGCAGAGATACATAAACCAGAGAAGGTGATTGA
Organism: Anser cygnoides; assembly: GCF_040182565.1. NCBI lineage: Eukaryota > Metazoa > Chordata > Aves > Anseriformes > Anatidae > Anser > Anser cygnoides. The sequence continues at coordinate 70,375,333 of NC_089875.1, forward strand.
ATTTTTAAGATATTCGTCCAGATGAACGATGGATCTTGCAAGATCCAATTCCTGGTTCTTCCATTCTTCTCACTGCGTGGAGACCCAGCATCAAGGAAGTTGGATTTAAGCCTGTCCTCAGAATACATACTTGGGTATATATTTTGAAGCTTTGAAATACCTTCTTCATGAGACTTTCATGGGGAGAATTTGAAAAGACATAATGATGCTGGCTTGTCAAGAGAGGAGACAAAACCTAGGATTGTTCCTCTAAGAGGATGTAATAGTAACTGGAGATGTTAAGAAATTTGTCTCCTTTCTTTCTCTGGTGTGTGGGCTTGCTCAGATGCTTACAGCAACCTGAATGGCAGATGCAGAAGCAAACCAGCTGGGGACTGAAATAGAACTTTAACCCTCTGTTCCCCTCAAACTTACGGGTAAGCTATTGGATACAGGATTAGTACAAGCAGTTAAGCACTGCTGCATTTCCCTGCATCAGTTCTTCTTACATTTTCACAACCTTGAGTGTAATGTTCCATTTCAGGTTTACACCACAGTGAATTCATCATAGCATTTTGTATTTGCCATGAAAAGACGAAAGTTTTTTTTAATTATTTTTTGAAAAATAATTACACCAAAATGCTTCTTGTTGACCTATAGAATAAAACTATATAGAACAAAACTTCTAGTCTCCCTTTCTCCTTTATCTCAAATCCCCACAGTGCTGGAAATACAAGCAACTGGATTGGAATGTAGATGGGACACTGTAGCCAGCAATGTTTTGTAGAGAACATTTCTCAGTTGATAGAAATAATAACAAGTTGTCTTAACACACCATTTCTCACCTATATCTTTTGGAATTGTGTGATCATTCTGAGGAGGTTTCAGTTTTTAACTTGAACCTTGATCTGACAGTTAAATATTGCTGCAGTCTTAAAAGTCTCTCCTGAAATAGCATTTAAGGTCTGTCTAGGTATAGTCAGAATCATTTCTGAATTTCTATGCCTTTTTTTTTTTTTTTTTCCAGAATATCTTTACAGTTGCAAGATGTTTCACAGAGAGTGATTTGGTTCCTTTTATTTCTGTTGTCCCATTAACCAAATATTATCGCATGGATGGATATTACTGTAAACAGTAAGATAAATTCATTCCAATAGATCTTACTGTAAACAGTAAGATAAATTCATTCCAGTCCTGAAATTCTTACCTACAGTGGAAGATCTGAAACACTCAGAATTGAAAGCTTCAAACTCTTTTAAATACATTATGAAGATAATGCCTCTCTCTCATTTGTTATCTTCAAGTTGAGAATATACCTTTGGAACAAAAGATTAAAGCTTAAATAAAGATGCGGGTTATACGCCAAAGATACCCAACTAGTAGAACCTCTTCTGGACAACAGGTCAGACTATCCTATTGTTACAGTTCCTTTTGCCTCAAAAGTCATGAAAAGGTGAGAAAAATAAAATAAAAATAATAATAAAAAAAGCAGGAACCTAAGCTGTAAAAGTCTTTTTTCTTTCTTTTTCCCTTTCTTTTATTTTTTTCCTTTGTGTGGCTGCAACAACTATCATTGATAAGATGAATATGCAAAGAGCGTTTCAAGGAAAGAAAGCAAAAGAAGGCAGTGGCATGTGCAGATAGTGCTAAGGTGTTAGCAAAGAGGGACATTCTTAATTAACAATCCCATGGAAAGTGCAAGTATGAAAAGGAATATAGGAATAAATTATGCTTATGAGACAATTTCTCCTACAGTCCTGTTACCTTACTGTTCAGCCTGGAAAACCTACGAGCATGTAGTGTTCAACTTCCACCCTGGGTACTTTCTTTCCCAGTTGAAATCCCTCCAGGTTTCTTTCCAAGGGATTCAGGGCATAGACATAGGAAGGACTATGTTGGGACCCTACTTGAACACAACCCGTGGATTTCAAGAACAGTTTGTATGCATAGTGGTACACTAACTGAATCTAGATGTGGGGAATACTCCTCTGGTTAAAGAGAAATAAACCAGAGCATATGTGCATCTCTTAATGAGGCTCTACACAGAGCTGGTACTGCAGAGGCTCACTCTGAATGGCACTGAACCTGAGTAAATGTTCACTGTTTTCAGGATCTGAGCTAATGTCACTGAGAGCAATGCTACTCTGCTGTGCTCTGGTGAATGACCAACACAGTCAGAGCTAGCTGAGGGACCAGGGGAAAGATATTGCTTTTGAAATATTCACCCTGGCTTTAATTGCTGGAGGTTAGGATATTGTAAGTTACTTGAGTCCATACAGGGAGACTGATGGGAGTTATTAAAGGTATCTTAAGATACATAAAGCCTTGTGATAACTGAGGTGAAATGTTAGCAATTAAATGAACAATAGCAAGAAGTTAGAACAAAGAGATCAGGCCTAACAAACTGCTTCAATAAATGGTATTTGTGAAGAAGAGATTTCCTGAGAGCCACTGCCAGGCAATTCAGTCCCTCACCCCAGAAAACCTCCACAGTGTCCTAGTTATCAAAAGCAAAATATTACTATCAAGGTATATTTCTAAGATTAGTGTTGTGAACAGGGTAGTCTTCTTGCTCCCTTTGTTTAAAGCATGAAGGAATTACTTCAACAGTTGGAAGTACAAAAACAAACATAGAGAAAAAGTTGTTATGCCTAGCAACAAGAGAATTCAGCCGATCAATTCTTAAATTCAGTTTTTGAGGGAAAAGAGTGTTTGAGGTTTGATAGTGATACTGCAAAGGCAAAGATTTGGCACTGCACTTTTGAATAAGTATGTTTATTATTTATTTTATTTTATTTTATTTTATTTTATTTTATTTTATTTTATTTTATTTTATTTTATTTTATTTTATTTTATTTTATTTTATTTTATTTTATTTTATTTTATTTTATTTTATTTTATTATTTTATTTATTTTATTTTATTTTATTTTATTTTATTTTATTTTATTTTATTTTATTTTATTTTATTTTATTTATATTTGGTTCTACAGTAAGACACAGACTCAGATTTCGAGAGATTATACATTCTTATTGCATAGAAAGAGTTAGAATTTCTATGTCTGTCGTTCCAAGATGAAATTCATCACTAGGGTCAGCATGCAATGATGTGTTATCTGAAAGAATTTGGAAGTCTATAAGAAGGAAACTAACCCCTTCACAGGAAGCGGAGTGTCAAAGCAGATCAGAATATAGTATGAGCATAATAGTCCTTCAATCCTATTTGGGGCAAAACCAGAATGATGTCCCTATATGCATGTTCATGTGTTTAGACTCCCACTCATAGTGTGGGAGGATTAAGCATTCTTGAATTTATTTCTTCCTTCAAACATAGCAAGATCAGATCCAATGATATTTTCTATTGGAAGATGCCAAAGCCCAGATACTCAGATTTATTCATCCACTTATTTCTGGTCAAAATGTATAAGAATCTGCTCAGTCAAATAACTCTTTATAGCAAACCAAAGCCATATAATTTTACAGAATTCACTATACAGAGGTATCTATGCATTCTGTGATCATTGTAATTCTTCACTGTGATTAACAATTTAGTGAGAGGCATTGAAGGAGAGAGCAAGAGGAATAAAAACCATAGCAGATGCAGAAAGGCAGGAATACATGGGATGGTTTAGTCAAGAGAGGAAGACTGAGAAGGAGACAAAAGATAGCTATGACACAGATAGCAACAATCTCTTTTCCTTGACCCATGCTTGTAGGAAACGAGGATTTTGTTACAGGAAGATTTAAATTAGACTTGTAGAAGTCTTTAATTAGTCTTCTAGAAAAAAAAAAGTCTCCTGATTAAGAACAGGAGCAGGTTGTTGGGGAGCTGACAAGCATGGGGACAATATACAATATTGACCTCAGGTGTCAGTACTGGGTCCAGTCCTGTTTAACATCTTCATTAATGATCTGGGGTAGACTGCACCCTCAGTAAATTTGTGGATGACATGGAACAACCTTTGGACATTGCTTTCTAGTCTTACTGTCTGTAATTGCAATGATTTATGAGGCATAGAGCAGACCAGGTCCTACATTTGTGCCAGTTTGCATAGCTGAGAAGTTGGCTTATTATGTGCCTAATTCTTTACTGGTCATTAATTTGTAGTTAATTATCATAGTGTTATAACATGTTAGATTGATTTGCTGTATAGCATGGTCTGCATATCCTTTCTGAACAGCATTAGTGGTGTGCTTGCAATCTCTTTCCTACTTATTTTCATTATACTTAAACATGATATAGAATTTGTCAGTCTGGGCTTGACTTTAGTCTGTGTGCCTCCTGAAAAGAATTTGATTTATGTAAGTTCAGCACTTACACTGTTATACTATTTATGAAGGGAAGAATATAATTGCTGTTTTACATTTTTTTACCTTAATTAACTTGTCTAACAAAAGAGAATGTTAAAAAGATTTATTTATTTATCAAGCTCTTAATAACCAGATTAACCTCTTTTGACATAGCATCAAAAACATTGTTGAAATAGCAGAATTTTTAATGTCTAAAACATGCCTTTTTGACACATATCTCTGTCATATTCCATAATGCTTTTGAATATGGGTTGTGTTCCATATTTTACACTGCTGAAGAACCTTGAAATAGTAGTTTATTCTGGAGATTTACATTATAATTGGTTCTTTGAGGTTGTTACCACATCACTGTTCTGCAAGGGTATAAGAAGATTGCTATATAATTTGTGGTATCCTTAAACCATAAATCTCAGCAGATACAGTACTGTCAATGAGTAATAAAATCCCAGCAGAGTTTGGAGTAAATGGAAGAACTGGGACTATTCAGATCAGGCCCCAGAAGGAATGAAAGTTAATAGTTCAGCTCAAATTGAGATGGATTGGAAGGATCCCTTGTCCTTTTATTTGACTGCAGATTTTATTCTTGTTTTTTGGTACTCCAATCCAATGCTCCAGAGAACCCTGTATAATATTAAAGTTGTACAATTCTCCAGACCTATGCTCAGCTAATAGGGTTTTTGTCAGGGAATTTGAAAAAGAGCACTGAGGACTTTCTTCACCTTTAACATTTGGTACCTAAATTTGGAGAATTTTCTAAGTTAGGTGCTAGAGATGTGTAACCAAGAAGGGGAAATTTCTCTGAACATTGATTACTGAGGCATCCTGGATGCCCAATGGGTTTGATTTGCATCCTATAGTCACCTAAAAGTGGATGGGATGAATCTAGGAGCCAGGATTCTAACAGATAAACTTAGATGTCACTGTTCTCATTTCCCACAGTACAGCCTAAGAGGGAATGCATAGCTATGCCTTAGCTTTACAAAATGATCTAGGCGTGGAAAAAAGAAAAATTTTCTTCCACATAATTGTTGCTGTGCATATGATTTTGTTGTTCTCAAGACTTTTGCTTTATTATTTATTTATCTATTTTTCTTGACGTAAGCATATCTTGCATCTATAGGGCTGCACCAGAAAATCAGCAGGATTACCTTCAGATCTGTAGGCAATGTTGAAAGAAGGTGAAAAAGACTGAACACATTCAGCTAGAAATGGCAGAAAGTTTTACTTGGAAAGTGTATAAATGGCAAACTGAATTCTCTTCATATCAGTAGGCCTTTCATTCACTGGATATCTCCAGTCCCCTGGACTTTATACCATTTATAAACAGGTTGCTAGTCTGGCCAGTATTAACAGAAAGGAGATCCCAGGCCATTAGTCTCCAAAAGCATCTACATTATGGTCAGCAATCACCTACATGTAAGCCTCTATCCCCATCCATATGTGATAGAGCAGTCTGGCTTTCTTCCTTTACAGCCGCTGCTATCAGGCTGCCAAGTCAGTCCCCTTTGAGAACCAGAAGGCTGCCACAGAGATAATTTCTGAAGTAGCTTGCATTGATTTAGAGGTCCATCTCCTAAAAGAGTGGAACAGAAGGAATATTTGCCACCTCTTGACCTGAGAGACAACACCGTACATCATTGCTGGAGCCTGTCCGTGCAGGGAAACATATAACCAGAACTCTGAAACCTGAGGGAATTTTGCCCTTGGCTTCTAAAACTGGTCTTACTCTGCATAAAATACTTCTAATGTGATTTTTTCATGGCTTGGGTACAACTGAAGTATACTCATTTATGACTTTTAAATCTCCCTAGCAGACACTGGATCAGAATACCTCAACAGCACCCTCACATATTTGACTTTCCTGCTTGAAGGCTGTGCTGATGTTTAGAATGTCACATATGACAAACAGAATTAGACTGAGCAGCAGATGAACTTGCTGATACAACTGTTGCTCCATAGGCTTGGTTCACATCTGGTATAGATGTCTTCCAAAAGCTGATGTTTGCTCATTTTTGGTCCAAGTTTAGATCTTGAAGTAGGACTGCCGCAGCTGTGAGTCTGGAGTTGCCAATATACAGTAGACCTGGATGTTGAGATCTCCTGCGACTCTGCCATTCAGTGGAAAAACAGATTGGTGTGCTTAGCACAAAGTGCAGTGCTAGTGTTTGCACTTAAGAGATGATCATACAATTACATGGTTATCTGCACAGCTCCACGTGGTTGTGTGGGAGCTAGACTCTTGTTTGTTTCTCTGCTGGGACTCTTAACTACATCTCTTATGTTTTCCCTGTGTTGCTAATATTGCTAGGCTAAGCCTAGTGATGAATCAACGGCAGGGTGGACAATGGGTTGCAGCAGGCTCCTTATACAATGAAGGGTGTTGCAAAGTTCAGCATAATGTAGATGAGTCCAGATGTATTTAATTAAATGTTATATAATGTCTGTCATGCACCTGGGCTTGGAGGACTAGTGTTATCCCCCAAATTCTTCATCTCTGTGTGTAAATCCTGTAACAGCGATGAATATCCTAAAGCTACCTTGTGAATGCAGACAGAACTGCTCCAGACTGTCTCCATCACACGGCTGTCTCTCAGGAGTGCTCTAACAGATCAACAGGAGTGTGTCCGTACAGGCGCCAGCTTGTCAAAGCGCATACATGTGCCTGTTTTGCTTTAGAGAAGCATGTGTTCAATTCCCATTGGCTTCAAAGGAATTAGATGAATACTTAAACACTTAGTCTAATCAGGGCCTTAAGTTCTTCCCTACTACTTACAAAATGTGAGTTCCAAAGTGATTTTACTAAGATCATCCTTAGCTCAGTGTTTGTTATACTTCCTGTAATTGTAATCTCTTCTCATTATGCCAATGGATTTTTTTAAGCATGAGTAAGGATATTTTAATTATGTTCCTATGTTTAATTGTATTTTATTTAAGACACGAACACCTGCTTAAAAGGTCTTCATTAAAAAACATCAGCAAGTATTTTTTGATGTGCTTTTACATATATGATGTATATATAGAATTGATATAATTTATTGCGAATATTGCTTAACTATTCCCTTAAAAAATAAAGATCAGATAATAGTATATTTTTCCCCCCATGATTCTATTTTTGCATATACTATCACTTAACATCCATTCTACCAGTATTTTCATTTTCTATATTGAATGCATCACATCTTAATTTAATACTGTCATTGGATAAAAGAAGGACAAAATACTTTTTGTCTAAATGACAGGTTTTATTTGAGAAGGTGAGTGTGTTGTTATTTACTTGAATCATATGTGGAAAATGTATTGCTGTAAAAATGTAAGCAATTTAAATGGTTAATATTCACATCCTAACATAAGATAATCAAACGGATTCCTTGCTTGTATGTAAGAGGTTATAATGACATATGCTGCTGTCAATAAAACCAATGCAATATCACTGAACCTTTGCTGTTACTAAAAATTATACATTATTTTATCATCAACCAAAAAAAATCAATAAAAATGATTGATTTTATTTCAATGATTTCCTTTATCCTCTGGAAAAAAATATTGTATTCTATTCTCTTAATTATAGACAAAATAAAGAAATCACTATTAGCATAATCCAGATTTAAACTTCATATTTTTAATTACTGTGACTGCGTTTGTCTTTGTTATATGCAGTAAAAGCTGCAGTTCATGAAACTGAGATAGTTCAATGTCTTAGCTCTAACAATGTTGGAAAGAAATGCCAACAATGAAAGCTTCATCAATACCATGCAATAAACATTGGTGTAAGAAAGAAGGAAACCCATTTGTGTTGTTGGCTTTTAAGCACCAGGCCAGCTAGCTTTGAAAAGTAGGTTAAGAAAAACATATATTGGACACAGTAGTTCAGGTATGGCCTCACTAGTGCTGAGTAGAGGGGAAGGACCACCTCCCTCAACCTGCTGGAAATACTTTGCCTAATGCTGCCCTGGGTATCAGCCTTCTTTGTGATAAGGGCAGACTGCTGGCTCATGCTCATCTTGATGTCTACCAGGATCCCTACATCCTTTTCTGCAATGCCGCTCTTTAGCTGGATGGCCCCCAGCAGGTATGGGTGCCTGGGGTCATCCCTCTTCAGGTGTAGGACTTGGCACTTTCCTTTGTCGAACTGCATGAAACTCCTGTCAGCCCATTTCTCCAGCTTCTTGAGGTCCCTCTGGATTGCAGGACAACTCTCTTTTGTCAGCCACTCTTCCCAGTTTTTTATCATAGTCAAACTTGCTGAGGGTACACCGTACCCCATCATGCAGATCATTAATGAAGATGTTGAATGGTATTGAACCAGTATTGAGCCCTGGGGTACACATCCTATTACTGACCTCCACCTGGACTTCGTGTCACAGATCAACATGCTCTGAGCCTGACCAGTTCATCCAGTTTTCAATCAACTTCACCGTCTGTTCATCCAAACCACATTCACTAGCTTTATAAGGATGTTATGGGAAATGGTTTCAAAAGCCTTGCTAAAGTCAAGCTAGTCAATATCCACTACTCTCCTCTCAACTACCAAGCCAGTCATCTCATCATATAAGGCTATCAGGTTAGTCAGTCATGACGTATGTTTTGTGAATCCATGCCATCTACTACCAATTCCCTTCAAATACTTCACGTGCATCTAGAGTTCTTAAAAAGATGATCTGTCTATCATCTCCTTTCAGTTTTAAAGACAAATGTAAAATTAACCACTTTATATCACTTTTTCATTTAAACACTTTTTTTTTTTTTTTCCCCTCTGTCCCATAACAGTAAAAACTTCCTAGCACTTTACTGTATGGTTACATAGACAAAAGCTCACTGTGATAGAAACATGGTGATGGGATTGTAAACTACAAAGTTCTGCTGCTTTATCAGCATTAGAAGCTATTAGCATTTTCAAGTGCAACTTAAAAAAATACCCCCCCCAAAAAAAAAAAAAACCACACAACAACAACATATAAAGTAGCCTGCTTTGGTTTCCATGCTTTAAAATATCCTCTTTCAGCCCCCCTCACTCCCAAGCTGTGAAGTTTGGTATTTCATCTTAATGTCCCCTTTGCTTACCAGAAGTTTAGATTAACACATTTGACCTTACTAGAAGATCTCCTTAACATTGTGATTCATCAGTCTCTTTTAGTGATTAAATATATATTTTAATTACTACTACACAAAAATCTTTCATGTTAAAGTCCACTTTCCCTGTGGCTCTGAACTCTGCTTCTTTTAACATATTTCATATGTGGGCAAAAATTACAGAAATATAGCTATTTTCCACTCTAAATTCACTAAACCATTATAAAAATGTCTGAGTTCATCCACAATCTCCTAATGTTATCATATAATTTACAGTTTTTATATCGCTGTGGCTTGATGTGCTATTCTTATTACCCAAGGCAGTAAATAGTGTAGTCTGGCAAGCACAAAAGCTGAAAGATCAGAAAGAAAAATGTCAATTATTAGAAAGACAGAATTTTCATCTCTAATAGGTGACTCTCTAGTGTTACATTAGGAGAGCAAAGCAGCTGTGTGATGAACTCAGATCTCTGTCTTCTAACTGTGAGATGGATGAATACTGCCTGTGAACTCAACAGCTTTCTCTTTCACAGAGATTTGGGTCCAACAGAGATAGAGCCATCAGCGACATGATCTCTTTGATAATCAATCCAGTAGCCATGTCTTCAGAAGGACTCCCCTCTTATGGAGAGATATATGCCCAAATTATCTGAGGCACGCAGTGTTAGGGTTACAGCTCTATGGACCCAGGACTTGAACCAACTCTGAGCATATTATGCCTGAATGGGTGGGGCACTTCAGGAAACAGTCAGTACCGGCACAAAGGCTCAGCTGTGAAAACAACGCTTGCAGTCAGAAGAGCTGGGTAACGACTCATTTGAGTCACCATACCAGCAAAGACAGCACTTCATAGGTACCTGGATATTTGCTAAACTAAATCAAGAACTAGAGGAGGCTATCCACTTTCAGCTATTATGTCTTGGCTATAGTATTTCTGCTCTGTCACCTAACTTGCTACATTATCCATAATAATATCGTTATATTAATAATCATAAATTAATTGAGCTAAGAGTAAGCATGCAATACTGATTGACTTATTACTAATAATGGACTGTCCGTAGAGATAATATTGCTTGTCTTTTGCCTCTCTCTTGTCTCTGAATTATACAGCTGATTGTCATTCACGGGCCTAATTTAGATTTTAATTTCCCTATAGCAAGTATCTTGCCTTTTTATTTACCTGGAAAGTGTTATACCCAGCAGTGATACTACATGTGATCACATGTGATAAATCATGGTGCAGCATTAAGGATAAGATTATACAGTTCCATTCACAATAAGATAAAGGTGCTTCAGTTATGATCTTACATCACTGTGCTCCTGCTAGTGTGAATTTTCATTTTCTTTGCATTGAATCCAATGTGAACTGTGGATTACAAACACTACCAGACCCTTTATGAGAGAAAGTCCTAGGAATGTCTCAGAGCTGACTACAGGCTAGATTTCAGATGTAAAATCATGAGTAGATACGACTTTAGTGTGTTTATACATACATATATATACATAAAATAGATATGTATACTCAAGCATATCAGAAATTGATTTACAGCTTATCCTGAAAGCTTAGTGATGCAGTAACATCCTGCTCATTTCTGTAAATAATAAAAATCCAAATGGAAAAAAAAAAAAGTAGACTTCAAGAAATAAGTTTTTTTTTTTTATAAGTATTACAAAAGTAATCCAGTTATTGAGAAATAGTGAATAAGATAAAACTAAGGATAATCTTGACCTTTGTATGTTTATTCCCTGTAGCAGGAAATTGCTCAGGGAAGGAACTGGCTCTACCTCTACTATATGGATCTTAGCACAATGTAAGGTGTTGCAGCAAAAGTTAATAAAATGCCAGCATTTGCTAATTTTTCTGGTTGATATCACATAATATTTGTATTGTAGCTTAATGGCCTATACTATTATACGTTACAAGTTAGGGCTCACAGAGAAGAAGAAGGAAAAAAAAAAAAAAAACTTTGTATCTATGCATTTTTTGTTACTCCTGTTGAGAATTTTCAGTCTTTCTACTCTCCCAGTGGCTGGACTTGTGCTTTGTCTATGCTGACCTCCAGCTATAGGGACCTGCCAAATGCTGCCAGAACAGCAGCAAACATCCACCACCTCCCCTTTACTGAGAAAGTCCATACTTGTATGGGAGCACATCAGGCTCATCACTGCTTCTTTGTAAGAGAGCATATAATGGCTCTTTGTACCTGAGAAAAAGATGGTTAGGCACGATGAAAGTTTCCTTTTTCATCAGTGTGCTCAAGAACAGGCACATCAAGGAAGGTGGGAGAACATGGTGGTTTGTCATGGAGGCAGGGAAATGCAATTCAAGGCTGGAGGTGGTCAGTTCTTATTGGGCAGAGGGTTAGGGTGGCTCATATGATTGGGAGGATGGGTGCCATCCTATGTGATATCGGTGAGGAAACCACTGCGCTATGACCCACTTAGCCTTTGGGGTAAATTCACACCCTGGGCAACCTGTCCTAGTGGCAGCGGGGCAAGTGCCCTGACTCTGTTATGGCAAAGGTTAACATATAACTTAGCTGCTTTGCACAAAAACATACTGTATGCTGTGCTGTTGCCACACAGGAAATACTTGCAGCATTTATAAGTTCACCTGTAAATGTTTAATGTGATTTTGAGTCTTTTTATTTAAACAAACAAACAAACACCAACAAACTACAGCAAGATGACAACAACAAAACAAAGAAACCCAACAAACAAATGACAACAACAAAAACGCCTCCGTGTTTCTTATAGTTAAAATTAGTTTATGGATTTCTGACTCTCAGGGGTAATATCTAACAGCTGTTCATCTAGGCAGACTGAAAAGAAAAAAGAAGAGAAAAACAAGAAAGGGTGGGACTAATGTTACTTGTAGATACTTTTCTTCAATTATTCATTATTTTTTGTAGTTTCTGCTGATGTGTTGGTTATTTTACCAGCATGGTGTGTCTGTTGCCATAATAAACTAATTGAGCATTTAGATGGTGATAGCCTGTGGCTGTGCACAGCTTGGCAAGTTTTACCACCTGCCCTATCTGCAGTGCTCACAATACTCGCATGGGAATTTTGAGTCTGCTCAAACTCCTTTCATCTGTGACCCTCTTTAAAGATTTTCAGCATGTGTGATACTTGCCCCAGGGGAGACAGTTCACTTCAGAAACTTGTCCTGTAGGTAAAAGCAATAGGCCATCCATTACCCTCTTCCTCCCACTCTCAGGTTAATGACTACATTAAATATTAAACAGGGTTCCATCTCCAGAGTGCCTGTATAAGTGATTTTACATTATCTCATTCAGTCCTTCTCTGATTTCTTATAAAGTGTGTTGCTTCTTTCTAGCATAACTCAGTGAAAAGCATGATTGATTTGACAATCATTAACGCAATGTTTAATATTAACCTTCCTCATCAGTAACTGAAGAAGATGGTGAAAATGAAAGGAAGAAAACAGTGATATGGTGTGATGCTGATTTCCCTTATTTAAAATGTTATTTCATATGCAGCTTCTTCAAATTATTACCTAGTGGACATGGGTGGCAGGCCTGCCAGAGGGATGACTGAGAAATAGGTGAAATATAAAATGAAGTTATAGCAAATAAAGTCAAGTCCACTAAGACACAGGGTTATCTTGAAAATACATTGTACAGCTTAATAAAATATTATACTAAAAAAAAAGATATAAAATTATCATGTGAGGAGAGGAATTAGTTACACAGTGGCAAAAAACATATAGCTTTCTTCAATACAGAAATGTTTGTGATGGTGCAAGGCACAAAGAGGAAGGAAAAATAATCCTAAGGATTTGTGTTATATCCCTTACATCCTGCAAATGGAAGCCCAGTGGGAGAGAGCAAGAAAGACATGCAAGTGTATGCAGAAGGAAGACTACAGCCTAATAAATATGCACAGCAGTACTTATCCCTTTACAAATATGATTTTGAAGAAGCATTGGCATGCTTGGCTCAGGGCTGTCTAAATGATCTTTCTTTTCTTATTTAAACAACAACAACAAAGAAGAAACAGAGTAAAGAGACACACTGATAGCATGAAGAAACTTGAAAAGCCTGAATGAAAGAAAATACAGACCTTGATTTGGAGATTTGGCTAGGCTGTCCTGTAAGGTATTTTGATGTCCTAGGGTAGTATATCAGTTTGGACCATGATTTTACCCCTCATTTCCACTGGTAAGCAATCTCTCTCCAAGCTGAAGCAGATTTTAGGACAGTGAAGACAGAAAGTAGTAATCTCACTCTGAGGATTGGGATTTGGTGGCTGGTCTCCTACTTTGTCCAGCCGGCAAGTCACTTTTATTTTACTATTGCTACTTATCTCTGTTTATATGACATGAAAAGTGTTGTGGAATGTTTATTCTAATTGGGGTTCTCTTATTTAAGTAGTTATTACTCTCTAGTTTGGACCACAGTATAAATGAGAACAATCTTAAGATGTTGAATCTTTTGTGCTGTTAAGCTATTGCTTGGCCAAATACTGGGAAAAACTACAGTATGATATAGTCCATACTCCAGGTGAAGAGCCTTATCAATTTCCACTACGCAAAACAGCATTCATTTTGACCTAGGTTAGGAATTAACTCCTGATTTATTGCTCTATAGAGATATTTTTATATATGGGGTTCCTGGTATGGATATTAACTTTTTTTCTTTGTTGTCCAAACTGTGAAGAAAGAACTTCAAGTTCTGCTCTAAAGTGTATCCTCTTCTAAAGGATTTATTGAAGATTTAAAAAAAAAAAAAAAAAGAGCAAGCCTACTATCAGAAGCTGAAAGGTCGCTATGAAAGACCTCCACTTCCATTAGGAATATTTCATAGGGATAGTGAAACTGAAAATGGGGTCTTCAATAACGTTATTCCAGAGATATTGTAATGTTAGTAGAAAGTGCATCAAGAGAGCTGCATTAAAAGTGACCTAAAAATAAAAGTTGGCACAAATGCTCTGCTTACCAGAAACCCGTCATAGTCACATAACCAGCTAGATAGTTAAATGTCAGAAACTTTTATCTTAGTCCCTAGCAGAAACCAGGGAGTTCTGCTCTTCTTTCTGTGGACAGAATCAGCTAATACATCTTTTTGCTCTCTCGATCTTCCATTCTTGTTTAAACAGGTGCAGTGTGCACAGCTGTAATGCACAGACCCATCTTGCATGTCTGTAAATCCAATGAATGACCGGAGATTGAAAAAGACTGACCTAAGGCACCAAAAAAAAAAAAAAAAAAAGACTTCAGTCAGATAGCTGTGAGGAAACCAGCATGAAATGAGCTGCTTTGATTTCATCACTCCATTCTGCTGCAGCCCACCAATTCCCAGTGATGCCCTCTACAGAGGCTCTGCTGTAGGCTGAACCCCACAGGTCAGGAATGCATTGATGGGACTGCTGAATAAAAGACTCTGAGATGAAGCTTCACTGCTATGAACTTCATAAAACAATCACCATAGAGGATACTTCATCTTCCCTCCAGCTTTCACCATTTAGTCATAGTTAAATCTATATGTGTCACAGACAGTTTTTATTTGTAATCTAGTATTTAATCTCTGTGAGCTTAATGGTAATTATTCCCCCCTCCCATTCCTTTCATTATTTCACCTCTGGCTTGATCTACACACTATTGTATTTGTAGTCAATCATCCTCACCAAAAGAGCTTGCTAAATTATCCTCTGATAATCTGAAGAAAACAAGTTGAAATGATGATTTAAGGGAATGATGCCTACTTGGGTCAAGTAAAATACATAAAACCCAAGGAGGTATTTTTATGCTTTCTATAGCTCCACTTGAATTACATTCTTCTTTATCATCCCCTTTGTCATTACTGTCACCCTTCACCCACAAATCATTGGCAATTAATACCATGGTAAAATGGTGAGATAATGTCATTGTCATTATTCTGTGGCTGACACATAGGAAATCACAAGCAAGTGACCAAGTGGGCAAGAAGATTAGAAGTTAATGGCCAATAAATATATATATAATAAAGGATTAAAAAAAAATAAATCAGGTGTTTGGTAACACCTTGTAAAGAGGACTGTTTGTTCTATAAAACACCAAACAGATTTTGCTCAGCATTTATTTCCATTTGCTGTTAACTGGAACAGGCTGTGAAAATCACAAAGGACACACACTGTCTATATAAATTTAAAAAGCCATTTTTTTCCCTTAAAATCTAAGCACCAGTTAAAAAGAGTAAATCAGAACAGATTTAATTGGTATTTACACACACTAACATTAGCAATTAGAAAAGTGTCAGCAGGGGGAGAAGAACAATTACTGCACCCAGTCTAATTGGTCTTTTTGGATAAATTAAAAAAAAAAAAAGTCAAATTTAACCAGCTGTTTGCAGAAGGAGTTTTTCTTTACTTTCATAAACACATTTATTTGAATGAAATTAATCCTCTTTGGCACTAGGACAGGATTAGAGTCGTTTTCTTCATATTAGTCTGTGTATATTGTTGGGGAATATTAGACATTGTAAACATTAACAGCCTGCTTGCTTGGCTTAATGATCATCCAAGTATGATAAAGGATGACAGATAATACTATTTTTACTCACATAAAATGGCAATTGTACACTTTTCCAATTATATGGATTTTCATCTAGTTGTTCAGAGAGATTAGGTGAAAGAGCTGATTCGCCTCCTTCGTTTTCCTCCAGGACAACAGCAATGGATATCTGAATATGATCCTCTTTTGATCTTTAGTTTTGACAGTCAATACAAGACAAAGAGAATGAATCTTGCAAACATGCAAATGTCTCATAGTAGAGAAGATGAAAAGTAAGAAACTTTAAACCAAGCCTGAGAATTTTAACTATGACCAGGCAGTTGTTGTTGCATTTGTCCTTCAAACGTCGTGACTGATGAGAGATGCTGAACATATTTTGTGTGAATTTGACAAGCTGATGCCCATTCCTGAGTTTACAGCTCTGGGTTCCATAGTGATAGATAGCAGACTTGCCTCTGTAAGTGTCAGTGCCATGGGATGTGATTTGGGCTTCCTTCTGAGAAGTCTTTATGAAAACAGCTGACAGGGAGTGTTAGAGACAGAGCTTAGAACAGAAAGTTCATCACAGCCTATATTTTCCCCTTGCATATCTTTTTTTCATTATAATTAGAGCATTTATTTCATTTTTTTCCCTATATTTTTTTTTTGTATGTGATAAGTTTAAGTAAGGAAAGCTTAAATGGGCAAACAACTAAGAAAACTCATTCACAACAAAATATGATATCCTCGCAGAAAATGTTGATTCATAGGAGCAATCTAAATGCAGACTTCATGGGAAGATGGGGATCTAAAGCATCTCTGAAATTAATGCTCAGGCTTGTAGTTTGGAAGCAAAAGGATATATTCAGCATCATTCTTTGAGCAAACTCTGGTGGCTTACCCATAGGATAACAGCATTGCTGGAGACTTTCTGCATTTTTGATATCAGCAAATTAAAAAAAAAAAAAAAGTGATGTGAAATGTGTCTACAGTATCATATATTTTAGAAATAAAACAATTCACATGCTAAAACCCAACATGTGCCAGAAACTCAGACAACAAGCAGAGTGTATGGGCCTTCTACTCAATCATACTTAGGAAAGGGCAGCAACTGCAAGAGGAGGAAGCATGTGAGAAGTTATATAAAGAGAGGTATTTGGAGAAATGTGACTAGACACACTTGGTGACACACGTGCAGAAGGGGGACAGATGAGGAAACATGCAGCCAAGCATGTGTTCTTGGAAGGAGGCACTCCAGCCTGAAGCAGTGAGCCTGTGAGCCCATTGGCAACCCACACCAGGACAGGGACACCCCCACAAGACTTTCACCCCTGGAGTGACACTGAAAGGCATGAAGGAGTGGAGAAAACACAGTAAAGAGCATGAAGGAGCAGAGAAAACCCACCGGGACATGGAAAGCAACAGAAAGAAACCGTTACATACCACCCCAACCTCCTGTTGCTGCCTTGTGCCTCATTGAAGGAACTGGGAGGGAATAAGTGTAATACTTGGCAAAAACGATGGATATTAAGATTAATAAGGTGCAAAGAAAGGTGTTTGGCTTAACTTAAGACTTTAGAAGGTGTTTTCCTAAGAGTTTAAGTTTTAAGTTTTCTTTTTCTCAATACCTGAACCAGTGATTACAAATTCATTAGCAATAAATCAGATTATGTACAAATTCCCAAAGTTGAGACTGTTTTGCCTCCTACTAGTTACAGGGCTTGTGAAGATATGTGTGTGATAGCTACATTCATGGCTGACAGAATGTAACTGAAACAGGACTCTAAGAATGTGCTAACTATATTGACATACATACTTTTACATTAGTTTTGTCCATTTATTAACCTCTCCAGATGAATGTAAGCAATCTCTTGGAAAAGGTCCTCTGGAAAATGTAAAATACTACAAGAAGATAAACTTATTTGGAATAGTATTGAGCCACATGTAAAGCACAAGCTTTTAACTAATCTCAATGGCTTTGTAGCTGGAGTGGAAAAGTCATACCCATTGCAATGCACTGCAAAGTTGGACCTGTAACACATATGTATGAGTGCATCATACTTGCAACAGGTGAATTTATCTCAATGTGTACAAACGATAACAGATCAAAAGTGGCTCTGTTCAGCCTAAGGGGAATAGAAAGGACTATGGTGAGAGAAGTTCAAAGAGTGACAAAAACATGAGAGTGTTTATTTACTGAGAATCTAAAGAAAAGGTTAAGTTAAACTGTTAACATATACATAAACAGCAGAAATAGCAAGGAATGAGGAAATGATGAACAAAACCAAACCAAAAACAACAACAACAAAAAAACAAACTCAGAGGAATAGATCTCTTGTGATGGAGAGAAACAGGGAGAATTAGCATCGTGAAGAACTGCATTAGGACATGTAGTGTATTAAAAGTCATGATACTCAGAAATGCTGAAGTGTGAGTATTTAGTATCTTTGCAAATCAAGTCAAAGACTCCTGCTCAAGGGAGCTTTCTATTGTGTGTTTCTACTCTATAACAAAGCTTGCCAGAGAAACTGAAGGGAAGTGAAAGTCATGAAAAAGAGGTTTTCCAAACGAGGTTTTAATAACACATCCAATGTTATTGATTCAAAGTAGAGTAAAGTATGACAACAAAAGAGAAGAAATGAGGATCATGTTTAAAAGACATACAAATAAGTATCTAGGAAGAACTCTTTCTGCTCAGTTCAAGTAAAGAAAAGATGAAAAGATGCTTTGAGCTTCGTAGATTGCATTCTTCTTCCTGAAGCTTGTGGTCTCTGTGCAGAATTCTTCTGTTTGGAAAGCAGAGAGAACAACTGCACAACTCTCTTTTATTTAGACTTTTAATTAATTTTATTAAAAAAAATAATAATAATAAATTAATTAATTAAAAAACAAACAAAAAAACAGACCTTTAAATGTGGTCACGTTCAATCCACCTCTTCTAAATGTTTCTTTTCTATTCTATTCAGCACCTCAAGCATCTGTGTCACCTGGGTGAGATCTGAGAACTATTTCACGGAGGCAGGGATACAAGGTGATGGTGTCAGGGTGCATTGAAGGAGAACTCCAGAAATGAGGGGCTTCCAATGACTGATTATTAATACACTCACTATCTCTGAGTTGTTTGTAGGACTGAACAGTTCATTAACACAAAGTGCATAACAATGAAGAGAAAACTGTTTAATTGCTCAATGTTAGTAGAGTTAGCTCTACTCATGAGCACCACCCAAAGCTCACAATTTTTCTTCCTTTTTTTCTGAGTTGTTTATGTGAGGTATCACTTGGGTGATGTTAAGAGGAAAGAGCTCTTCTCTCTGGTGACCAGAGACAGGAACTGAGAGAACAGAATGAAGCTGTGTAAGAGGAGGTTTCAGGCAGATCAGAGAAACCCTACTGTTGGGATGCAGTAGCTGGGAAACTAGTGGCCTATTTATGATAATACACTTTACCTGTTTTGAAGCAGTGCTTGAATCTCCACTGTGAGGTCTCAAATTATTGAGGCTGTTCAGAAAAATGTCCAACCCATAACGTAACTGCCCTCAAATTCTCTGTTCTGTGTCTCCGTCCAGAGCCTCTAGATTCTTCTTTTGAACTTATTCTCTTACTTTTGCACCTGTACCTTGCTTTAATTTTTTTCAGTTTTTAAGATTTACTTTAGCTTTTACCCTTTGAAAGTAGGCGAGACCTGATTTTGTGCCCCTTTCTTCTTCCAAAATTAACACTTATTCACAAAAACAAATATTTAGACTTTTCCAACAGGTGTAGAGGTTTAATAGCATTCATGAAGCTATATCAATCAATGAATAAAAAATAAACAAATAAATAAAAACGTATTGACCTCTTGACTTGGAGAACAGTGCACAGCAGCATATGGAGATTTGACCAAAGGTTGTAACTCTGACAGAGTATGTTAAGCAGGAATGTAAAATGGGCAAGAGAGGGAGGTTGACTTGAGTTTATGTGTTATGTGAGAACTTTGGGTTTATTCTCTGGCTTGCTTTATTGTCTTGTTTTCTTTTCTGACTTTCTGCTCCCTCTCAGCAATTTTATCTGCATAATTAATTGCCTTGCTTCCCTCAAAACTACAGTTTTATACCTTTGATTAATGAGGACTGTGAAAAGCACAAAAATAGGCAGAACATTCAGTAAGATAGGTTTTGATTGAAATTATGTGTGTTTCTTCTAGCTACAGCTCCAGTTTATTTGTTGCTTCCTAGCATTGACTGTTTTGTCATATATTCTTTCCTACAATACATGGTTATGTGTTCTGTAGCAGTAGTAACTGCTCAGCAGTTGGTAGGTCTGAAAGTAGCTACTTCCTTTTCCAAACAATTCAGACCAGTCTTCTCTTTATCATGAAAGCGTGGAAAAGAAGAGGTTTGCAGCATGTATTTGCCCTATCCCTTGTCTTCATTTTTAGACATTAAGTATCCTCTTTTTTGTTTACCAATAGAGACAGAAAGGAAGCCTGTATGAGAAATTGTTAAGCCAGATAACTACTTCTGCTCTTGAGATAGAGTTCCACTTCTTAGCAAATCTGTGGTCTTTTCCTACCCCTTCCCACCGGTATTTTTTGAAACAGAAGGCATAAACAAAGACTGGGAGAAAAACTCAATGTTTCTGTGTTCCAGTTTGAAGGGAAAAGGACAATGAATGATATTTGCTTCGTGGTACAATCAGGACATTTTTAAGGCTGGGAAAAGCCATTAGTATTCTCAAAAAAAAAAAAAAAAGTACTTGTTCTATTTTCTGTAAGAAATTTTCCTTCTTTCCACAGATTCCACCTTTTGTACCATTTGTGAATTAAAGTAAGAGGAAGAATGATGAAATAACTGATTATTAGATGAACAATACAAAACTTGCTTTTCTTTCCAGTTATTGTATTCACTATGAAGAATCTGCACTATGTCCTTTAAATCTCTCCTGAAGTGGGTCACACAGTGAAGCTGATTGATAAGGCGTAGGAGAATAGAACTTTACGGCTGAGCACCAAACCTCCATCAAGTGTGGGAAGGGAGGTGTGCCACAGATAGAGCTGTCACTGCCACAACCTCACTATTAAATCTTTAAAACTGGCAAATTTACAGCCTGGAGGAAGGGGCATGGGATGATCTACACATAGAGACTGAATATGGAAAGAAAATATGAAAATGTAGTGAGCTGCTGGCAGGAGATTTGAATTTTAGTGAACAAACCTATCTGAGCTCAGCTGAAAAAAGTGTGTCATTGTGCTGCCTTTCATCAGTTCAGCGGCAGGCTGAAAAGCATGCTAAATCTTCTAGTACAGGATCATTAAATTCAGTCCTTTTTTTTGTTATTCAGAGCATCAAACCATGAGAACACAAAGAAGAGATGTGAACATCCTCTTTTGCTCAAAAAAAGAAAAAAACAAAAACAAAGCAAAACAACAAAAAAAAAACAAACACCAAAGGACAAAAATACACAGAGAAGAAAGACACACGCACATATAAAGTAGTAAAGAGACCTGCCTTCATTCACATTTCATGACCTTATACAATGGCAAGTGGAGCAGGAACCTTCTGACACTTCATCAAAGAAAACTGGTGGGATTTCCTTGGTGTTGGGAAGCTGTGACCTACCTTGAAAAAACCCCTTAAATCTGCTGTATCCCAGAAGGATGAGGCAATAGTATAGGAATGACTAAGAGGTTGTTGTGATTTCTGTAGTTTCTAATCTGTGGACAGAAGTATTGTGATTATCAACACAGAATAAGTGTAAACACACTATTTTTTGGGGGGACAAAGCAATAGCATGGATCTCTGCTGAGCCAGCTTAAATTCAAAAGCCATAAGCTGGTCTGTTGATCTTTCCGGTGGCTTTTTTGTTTCTAATTTTGATCAGTTATTCTATATGAAACTGATAGAAACATTCTTGTAAATGGTCTTGGTTTTAAAGAAACACTGCTTACTAAAGGAAAAAAATAAATTATATCAGTTGAAATTCCTGAACAATTCAATTTATTAGATGATGTATACTACAGATATAATTCTTTGGTTACATTTATACTCAGAAAACTAATCGTGGTCTTGAGATCATTTTCTGGCCCTGAGGCTGCCTGCAATGGCAGAATTTACATTCTCACAGCTAAACTCTCTTGTTCCTTTCCATACTTTAGGAGTTCTAGGGTTGTTAGTAGTGATTCACAATATGACCAACTCTAGAAATACCCTGGACATTACTAAAGATAGTTCTGATTGACTCAGGTCCAAACTGCACTAATAATTTAACAGTGTGGAAAGCTGCAGGATGGAACTCAAAACTGCATTCTCAATTCACTAGCATAGGTGTAACCTGTGAGTACACAGTAAATGTTAGTTACTGGATTGTATTTTTACATCAGTGTGTGGGAGAGCAGGTGTGAGTCAAATAAGAAATTCATAGCCTCATTGAATGTCTCTGCATTTCTTTTTCTATTGAAAAACTATCAAAATCACTTTGGGTTGGGACAAGTATTCACTGTTCCTATCTGCCTAGTCTGCAGACTGAAACAGTCTGAAATCTGGGCAAAAATTTCAGTGTTGATGGATTACATTTTCTAGTAAATTAGCAGGAAAAACAAGAAAAATAAGAAAAAAATACTTCACAATATTGTGGAGTTTACCTCATGAGTCAGAAAACAGACATTTGTATTTCTACAGCATTTTGTGTGTGCCATTGGTACAAAAAGTAAGAACTGTTGGTCACATTTCTGATATACTGGAGGAGGTTAGTGTAGTAAATCTGATCTCTCTGAATTAAAACATTTTGATATGATGCTCCACAGGAAGGTGCCAGTTAAAAGGGTAAGAGGGTGATTTGTATATGGATTTTCAGATGGTTAGAAAGCAAGCTAAAGGAAAGATGTCCGACTGATTATATTGAAAGGAGAATTCACGGCTGGATAGATTAAAAGTGTTCTTCAAAAGTGTCTTATATAATATTTACATGAAAGGTTTTGTCACACAAGTAGGTGTATATTAATTAAATTTGCTAATGACACATAGGTGGGAGGCTGGCTTTTATTCTTTTGATGGTGAAGCTAAAATCCATGATTTTCATTTTATCCCTCTGGAATACATGGGGGGAGTGTATGTGGGCCCTGAAAAAGGTAGGTTTTATTTTATTTTATTTTATTTTATTTTATTTTATTTATTTTATTTTATTTTATTTTATTTTATTTTATTTTATTTTATTTTATTTTGTTTTATTTTATTTTATTTTATTATTTTATTTTATTTTATTATTATTTTATTTTATTTTATTTTAATTTTATTCTAATACAATTAAATTAGGAT
Organism: Anser cygnoides; assembly: GCF_040182565.1. NCBI lineage: Eukaryota > Metazoa > Chordata > Aves > Anseriformes > Anatidae > Anser > Anser cygnoides. The sequence continues at coordinate 70,398,476 of NC_089875.1, forward strand.
ACAGAACAACTGAGTTTGACTTGCTCTGGTGAATCAATGTTACATAAACAATATACTCTTACCATAATGCCTCATTTCTTAATTTACAGTGCTAATTCAACTTTACTGAGGGTTCATTATTTAAAGTAACATATGGTCTCTTTTTGGTTAGATTTTTATTGTGATGGTACATTTAACTAATGGTGCATTATGAGGGAACTCTTATTGGAGGCAGAAATGAGAGTTACTTGAATACCAAATTAATTCATCATCCTGTGTGCTAATAAAAAAAAAAAAAAAAAAAAAAAAAAAACAAGCAAATGAATTCATAATGGGATCGCTTAATGTGCAACTTTTCCCTCCCTAATTGTCATTAGGAGGTGAGAGAAGTGTTGCAAATAAAAGTAATATTGGAAATAGTCTGGTGTTAGTACAGGAGAGGTTTTCAAGAATGTGTAATGTCTGCACATATCTGGCATCTTATCTGCATATATATGTATAAGTACATCATGAATATCTGCAGAAATATATACATATATGCCTACATACAAATGGGCATATAGATATGGACCTGATTCTAGGCTAGTGTAGGCCAGCCAAAACACTATTAACTTCTGTAAAACTGCTCTGTTCTGAGGATCTGGCTTTGCAGAAGGTTTTAGAAATCCTTCACAGACATATAGGGGGCACACCACTTGGGGTGTGCTCTCACAGTCTGGCATACTGATCTAGGGTTATGTCCATATGAGAAAGGGAATCCTGCCTCGTGTGCTCCTAGCCACATGCTTCCACTGTTGAGTCTTCTCTATATGGTGATGCAGATTCTTCGCTGATCTGAAAACAACCAACAGAAAACCATTCTGAACTGGACCAGGGAGCTGACTGAATTCATCCCAAAGGTACACAAACTAGAGGCAGCCCAAAAGAGCTGTGAGAAATTATCCCTGAGGATGGACAAATATGCAAGACCATTTCTTTGCTCCACAGCTCACTATAAGATCAGCTAAAGCTGTCCGTAAAATCTTAAGGCATAAAATACGGGTAGCACCTTTGTACATACCACACCACTTACGCACAGGGTTTCTCTTTGACTTGCTATACCCATTACCAATGTGTTCTGAATATTTTACACCTGTCCCTTTTGCATCTCTTACATGTTAAGGAACTAAATCAGAGTTATCTCCTTTCCTGAAAACTCAGTTTCCATGCAGCTTGTCCAAAAAGGTAAAAAAAGAGAATCCTTAAACTTTCTCATAGCTGCTGAATTAGCTTGATTTTTAAACTAAATATTAGCTAAGTGTCACTGAAAATGAGTCTGATCTCCAGCATAAGTGTAAACACGCTCAAGTAACAAGAAACGATATAAGGGATGTCAGAATAATTTCCTTTGTTGCTCAATTTTTAGTCTTAATTTGGATACAGGTGATGGAAGAGGCATGAGAAAGCTATTTTCAACAAGTTTTAATTTACATATTGTATTTTTTTTTCTTTACCATTGTCCTGGTTCCAGTTAGGACAGAGTTAATTTTCCCTCATAGTAGCTGGTAGGGTGCTACGTTTTGGATTAGGATGAGAAGAGTGCTGATAACATGCTGATGTTTTAATTGTTGCAGAGCAGTGCTTACACCAAGCCAAGGACTTTTCGGCTTCTCGCTCTGTCCTGCCAGCGAGCAGGCTGGGGGTGCAGCAGGAGCTGGGAGGGGACAGACCCAGGACAGCAGACCCAAACTGGCCAAAGGGGTATTCCATACCATCTGACGTCATGCTAAACAATATATAGGGGTGGCTGGCCGGGGTGGGGGGGCCGGCTGCTCGGGAATAGGCTGGGCATCGGTCAGCGGGTGGTGAGCAATTGCGTTGTGCATCACTTGTTTTCTTACACATTATTATTATTAATACTATTATCATTATCACTATTATTATTATTATTGTTATTATTATATTCCTGTCTTAATAAACTGTCTTTATCTCAACTCACCGGCTTCACTTTCCTGTTTCTCTCCCCCATCCCAGAGAGGGAGGGGGGAGGGTGAGCGAACGGCTGTGTGGTGTTTAGCTGCCAGCCGGGTTAAACCACAACAACCATCTCCCGGAAGGCCAATTTGTAATCTTTTTTTTTTTCTTTTTTTCTTTTTTTTTTTTTCCCAGAATGAAAAGGCCTTGGGATTTGAGGTATTTTGATGTGTGTACAACAGACACTTCTCACTAAAAAGGAAAGGACACAATCTTTCCAACATAATTCTCTCTGCTCAGCCACCGGGTTTTGATGAAAACTTTCATTTGGCTACAGACATGAATCACATCTGCTTTGACTGCATACCCCAGGTGAACCAGGAGCTCAGAAGAGCACTTCTTTTGTTTATCTCCTTAACTTAATGGGAAGGAAATATAAATGAGATTAAATATTTGTCTTCTGCAACTCTTTCTGTTAGCAAAAAGCCAGGTTAGATGTGTGGGAGACTGAGTACATAGCCTGTTCTTCTAGATAACTATAATTCATTTTAAGAATAAACAAGCTAGTACTCATCCTTTGTTTCTGTTCTGTGACCACCAACTTGTTTTTTCCTGATGAACTCCTGAAAAACATTAGCTGAACTCTTCTGACCCATGACAGGTTGCTCTCATACAGGCTCTTGGCAGACAAGGACCATTATTAGACGGATTGCTGTAGAATGGCTGCAACTTTAAGGAGTTATTTTCCAGCATAGTTTCAAGTACTGACCATTGCAACCAGTAAAATGTTCAAAACATTAATTTCTGTTTCCATTTTTTTTCTTAGAGATCTCTGGGATCTTTAAGATCTGGGATCTCTGGGATCTTCCTTTTCAATCCAGGCCATTCTATGATTCTGTGTTGCCTGTTTTCCTGTCTTTTTGCCTGGAGAAAAGTAAGCCTTACTTTCTTTCTCTGATGAAGGGAATGAAGTGTGGAACAAGATCTGAATGGCTGGGGAGCAGCAGCAGGGAAGTGTTTCTTGGGTCTAGGAAAGGGCTGTATGATAAGGAAAACTTTTATGGTTAAAACCTTGACCTGGTATCAAAAGATTAGGTCTGAAAGAGTCTGAAGAGACTGGGGGCTGGTAGCACCCCCAGGTTGGAGAGATGGCAGCCAGCATTTTGATAGAGCTCTAAGGGCTCAGACAGGGCCAAGACATGGGGCTGCGGGTAGGCCTGGCTTGGTGGTGCCCATGGCTGGGCAGGGCAGGGTCATGGGGCGCTGGAGCCAGGCCCTGGTCGGGGTTGGGCACCCCCAGTGAGATGGGCAGGAACAAGCAGGCCTGGGGGTGTCCTCAGGGCCTTGACATGCACATTTTTGTCATGACTGTGAATTGTGTCTGGCATGACCACATATTTATCTCCAGGCTTTTTACCTGCCCCTCTGTCAAGGATGAGTCCATCATAAGTTTACTGGCAGCCAACTAAAACAATGATGTAAACAGGTTAATTTCTAATGGAGAGATAGTGACCATTTAAATATGCTTTAAAATTCACTGAAAAGCTTAGGGAACAATGAAAATTCCACAATACATCCAAGTTTTGCAGTGTTTAGTGATGTAATTTTTTTTTTTTTTTGAATTGCAGATGACTTGATTCAGTAGTAACAGAGTTATGATACAGTTAATTTTGGAAAATTCAATCCTAAAATAATTGAGAAGTTTTCAGTTCTCATTTTGTTTCCCCTTGCACTGATAATATTTCAGTTCTGATGTCCAGAATTTTCCAAAAGAAACTAGTGATACAACTCACTCATTTCAGATTTTTTTTTTTTGTTGCAGTAGTAGCTGAGTAAAGTTTGGCAAATGGTCTTACTGACTTTCTTTTTCAAATAGATGTAAGACAGTCTTTATTTTTGCTCTGGAAATACTGTACATGATGTTTATGACTTCTAGAACTGATAGTTAAAACTTTAAGTAAAATTAAAAGAATCTCTATAGTATCAAACTCTGAAATCCAGTCTATAGAAAACGCAAAAGGTAGTGTTTTAATTAACTAGTTTTTGTTTGTTTGTTTGGTTGGTTGGTTGGTTTGTGCACCCTTTCACCATTGGTTGTGTGTCTTATTTTCATTGTGTTTGTGTAACTAGTAATTCATCCAGGACTCCTGTTGCTATCAGTGGAGTCTGGGTCCAATGCCAGTTTAGAATTTATTCCAGACAAAACTCAATGTGCATAGAGGCATTTGGTATGTCCCCAAGGAGAAGTTTTCAGAAGCAAGGAAACATTGCAGAATGGTAGAGGTGGATGTTCTGCCTCTGAAGACTGACAAAAGGTACGGTTTGTTATTTATTGCCAAAATGTTATTTGGAAATGTCAAACTCAGAGCACTTGTGTCTACTGCAACACCAAAAAATTCTGTCATTTTTAATAGTATTTTATCATTGTAGTTATACCTCTGGATTTAAAAGCCACATAATAATACTGCCAAATGATCATTAGTATTGATAGCCTAATCACCATTTAAATGGAAACAAGTAGCGTGAGTAAACGAGGGATATGAAGTTCATTATTTCACTTTGCAAATCAGTAACTCTGGGGAAATTTCCATTTTAATATGCTGTTTGCTTTAATGTAATGACTAAAAGGTTAAGATCACATATATCCTGTGGATAATGTAAACAAACATTTCTTTCAGCCTCTTCTTGTATGAACAGGAGCTCATGTGCTGTAAGGTTTGCTTATTTACATACTTACACACTTACTTTGCCAAGTATTTTGCTATTTGTCATCCTACTCCCCATCTACTGTCTTTAGCCTTAATTCCTACTGAGAATATTTGATAATGATTGTGGTGTGTGTTAATATGTTAAATTTTATTTTATTTTATTTTATTTTATTTTATTTTATTTTATTTTATTTTATTTTATTTATTTATTTATTTGTCACAGAGGAAAGAGGTGGTAGAATATGACCTTACCCTTTAGTCCTGTATTTTATAGAAACACGTATTTTCTCTGGAAATATGTTATATATTACATTATTATGTTTACACCAAAATATCAGTGATGATGCTAAGGTATTAGGAAATAAAGAAGCCCCTGAATTCCAGAGATGCATTGTATAACATGTAAGATTCCATTTTAGCTTAACACCTTACCCTGCTATTTTGACAATGGCTATTGCAGAGAGGTTAAAGTCTTTAGGAAAAAAAAAAAAAAGACTCTGGAGCTTTTCAATTCTGAAACAGAGTTTTCTTTTAATTTTCTTACTTTTCTTTTTTCCTTTGTATATTACTTCTGCATGGTAAATTTATAGTACCTTAGCAATACTGGAAGGAATAGGGATTATACTAGTTGAGAAAATATTTTCCAGGCTTATAAATAAATAAGCGAACAATCAAATAAAATAAAAGATTATCCAGAGCAGTGGCAGATTGTTCTAGTGGAGAGACTGAGGTCAAATATTTTTACTTGTCCTAATGGTCTTCATTAGGGGAATTAGAACATCCTGCTGAGAAAGACTGTCATGCTTTGGCTCCACCAGTGCCATATGTACTATAAACATGTTAGTGCCTGAATTGTGAATTGCTTGCCACACAGAAGAATGTTTGTCACAGTCTCTGGAAGATAGATGTCACAGCTTAGTGAAGACCTGCTTATCATTCATGTGGTCACTTCTATTACCTCTGCTCAGACAGTTCTGACCTACTGTTAGTGACTCTGATTTAATTTCCCCCACCAGTGTCACTGGTTATTTCTTCCATTACTTTAGAGATTTAATTTACAGGGTAAACTCCATCACTTGAAAGCAAGGATTTTCCATGACATGATAACAAGTTCTTTTTGAAGTTTAACATGGTGCTGGCTATTTATCTTGGTCATCTCTAAGACATGAAGTTTAAACCACTGAATAACAACATATTTGTATGTTGGTGCTATTTACAATAAACATGAAGTATTGTATGTTTTCTCATACTGTTCTCAGCTGTTCCCCAGTATCCAACAGTGACTCCATGCACAGTGTTATGGAACACGATTGCACTTTTGCTACAGATAGAAATATAAGCTTGCACGGAGTTGAATCTGGGTTCACACTGACATATAAATACAACAGTGACTGTAACAGGCAAATACATTAGTCACTGTATTCTTGTTTTCCCACATTTTATTCAATCCAAATATTGCAAAAAGGGGATGAAGCAACTCTAAAGATCTGAATATTAATTTCAAGTCATCAATGCAGTAAGATGCGTTTTCTAGAATAAAAAGTGTTGTAGTCACTAACAGTTTGCCAGAGGTTTATTTTCCTGTATGTCTAGACCATTTTCCAAGAAAATATTCGCCATCTTTTTAGTCTTGCTTTTTCAAAAATGTTACTTACATGAACTTCTGCAGTCTCAGGGAATTTCTATCCTTTGATAGCCTCTAATCTGAAGGTGCATCCAAGGCCCAACATTGCTGAGCCACTGGAAGGGAATGGGCAGGGCTTTTCTGTTCCAAGTCTGACAGAAGAACAAAAGAATTAAGGGGGAAAACTGCTTGCTAAGTCATTCAGGGACTTCATGGCTCTGGAGTCAACAGAGGAGACAGCAGCAGAGGGAAAAGTCTGCTGTGAGTATTTTGACTTCCAAGGAGAAGGGACAGCATTGGTAGGTATACATGATGTTGGAATGAAGCTTGTGCCAGATCATTTGGAAATCGTCCATAGTTTCAGATGCATTAGCCCAAATTTCACTAGCACAGTGGAACTGTCTCTAAGGAGTGATTTAAGTGTTCTTGTACTAGAATGCCTTCACCCACTCTATGCCAGTCCATTGCTCATCAGTTTTCATAAAACAGAGAAGCAGAAGCTACAGCAAAAATGTCTATTTTTTCCATTGCAACATTATAATTCAATAAGGCATTCATATGTATTTTTATGCACACATACAAATGTATATACATAACTGCGTATATGTGTGTGTGTGAGTATGCATGTGTTGTATTTGTAGGCTTTAAAAGAAAGACAAATCATTAATTTTTCAGGTTCTGACTGACATAACTATAAACTTAGAGTCTCTCATCTATGGAGAGTTCACTGGGAATATTTGTACAGACTGTTTTGACTAGCAAGGTAGGTCATGTTGCTATATCTGTTCATTTAAAACATTTACAGAATCAGGTTTTATGTGTGAAGACTGGTGATTATTAATTTATAATTTACTTTTCCCCATTGCTCTGCATTATATAGTTAAAATTAAAGATTTTACTTGGAAGTTTTAGAAAGAGTTTCAGAGTCTAGCTCTCTTCTACCTTTCTCATTTTAGTAGTGCCACTTCCTGAAACTTTGTCCTAATTCAGTCTGTAGGGGTGCGTACTTTGTTTAGAAGTAGTACAAAGTGCATATCAGAGTCTTTATTGACAATTATTTTTTTTCCATCAATGAACGTTGTTTACTTCTCAATAAGATGATCTTCTCTTTGTGTGATACACTTGTCTTATTTGAAGAGGAACATTTCATCAAGGAACACACAGTAGGATGATATCAAAATTTGAAGAAAGAAAAGTTCCAATTGTTATGCACATGAATTTGTTTACATAAAACTATGAAAAAATAAAACAAAACTGTAAATATCTGGAGGCAGACTCGTGTCATAGATCTACGTACAAAAATAGAAGTGATGGCTTCAGGAAGCTATTTATATTTGGGATCAGTTTCTTCTGCTGCTTGCTTTGAGGCAAATAAACCACTGGAGATTAGGCAGAAAGGAAAGGAATACATTCTCCATGCTCTAGGACTCTTCTCTTACCTTGATATGTGCAACAGAGCCTCCGTGGAGTCAGAAATGAAGGACAAAGAGCAGAAGGGCTCTCTGTCTACTGAATGGTGTAAAGGAGACAACTCCAATTAGAGAATGTGTTCCATGATCATACTATATGTTTAACTATATGCTAAAATATTTCTTAAACTCTACAAGCAGTACCTGCAGGTATGCAAAATCACTAATAGCTGAACATTCACTTTAAAACAAATACACAGTTCCTCTACTTAAATGTCTAGACAAACATTTCAGTAGATAGTTCAATTTTGAAGTTGATCTGCAAGTAATTTAGCCCAATAACATAGGTACTACTCTTTCTTTCTCTCACTCTTATAGAGACAATTCAGGGATTGAGATATTTCTTGTTGATAGTTTTTTCATTTCAAGTGCCTCAGGGAAGAGAAGTCATGGCAAAAGTGATATATGTAAGGTAAATACAAACTAGCAAAACTAACATTTCCTTTTTAGAGTGTGCAGTATTTGAGTATCAAGTTGGTATTTCAGAGGTAGCCAGTGCCCCAGGTTCAAAACCTGTGAGATTTTCCTCCAGTTTCTGCTGACAGAGCAATCCAGAGGAATGCTGACTGCAACAAGCCTCTGAGCCTTAGGCATGACTGCAGCTCAATTGAAAAATTCACTAACTAAACCCAATGCGCCTGATGAGACCCTGTCACAGTAGAGCGTAACAATAATACAGAGTGGTGGAGAAATAAGAAAGGCAGCTGAGTCACTGTATTTACAAGTCACTAATCCACTCTGGGTATAATCATTTAAAAAGCCTATGTATGGATTTGGACAAAATAGTTATAAGTGTTTTTTTTTTTGTTTTTTTTTTTTTTTAAGGGTAGCATTTTGAACTAATCTTCTGGACTTAATAGTGTCTGTTAAACAGAAATTGAGTTTTATAATCAAAAATGCCAGGGGAGGAAGGGAAGAGGTTTATTTTATTGTGTGAAAAGATTTAGAGAGCTAACTGGATTAGCTGTTATTGATGAAGATCTTGGAGGAATTTATAGCTACACAGATATATCCTGTAGCATTACTCATATGCATTTTCTAGTACTGGCATAAAATACTTCAAACAAACACCTACTAAACCTAAGATTTTGTTAGAAGAAATGCAAACCAGTTTCAAATAAATATGTTTTAAAGTGTATAGGGCTTGGCTTCAGCTGTCAGTATGGCTTTAGCTGGGGGAATGTACTAATTGGGAGGTTAGATGTGAGTTCCTGGGGAGCAATATCTGAGCAAAGTAACAGTAAGAAAAAGGAAGGAATTCAACATACAAGAATGGGCTTTTGTATATATATTTTTTAATAAAGTCAAAAATTAAAAATATGTATTTTAATATTGTGAAGAGAAAATGGGTTTAAGGTGCTTAGAAGGTTTTAAAGAAAAGGTCTGAATAAGGGTCTTATAAATACACTGGAGAGGTGAGGATTTTGGGGAGCAGTTGTAGAACATAAAGATATAGGTCACTGGGTTTGTTTAGTGGGAGTTTTATGGTCAGAAGTGACTGCTCTGACTGGGCATAATGGCAGGGCTGAGGAATAACAAATGGGAATCTGGAGCTCTTGGTGTCAGGTTAGGGAAATCGAGTTCCCACTTGGTCTTTGCTGTTAGAAATGCAGTAGCCTAACATGGACGAAAGATAACAGGTTACATGAAATTCAGTAGTAACAACAGTTGAAATGAGAAGTCAGAACTGGAAGAAAAGTATCCATTGGGCTGTAGTAGAAAAAAATACCATTCAAGTAAAAATGCTCCTTTGAATTCTGAAACAGAAACTGGAATACATAGCACAAATATTAGTTCTGGAAAATCCCTAAAAAAAGACTGATTCAGCCTCTGAACAGCATCTTGGTCCTACTTGGGATCACACTTGTAGGCACTGAGAGCTTCTAGACATAAAGTAGTTCCTCAGAACAGAGAAGTGACAATCCGATTTGTTTTAGTTTTAACTCACCATTGTTAAACTCACCATTCCATAATAAATGCTTGCTTAAAGAAGACTTATAATTAAAACACAGCCTTACATGAAGATGAAAACAATCTCCCTATAAACATGTAGACAATAATTGTAAAAACATGATTTTTTTAAAATGACCGTCAAGAGCAATTTAATTTGCATATTTAATTCTACCCTTACTATTGGCATTGAATTCAAAGAATACTATTAAAATTAGAGCAAACAGAAAATGAAATAATAGTGAGATAAGAAACAAAGGTACACAGTTTGGAGACAGAAAATAGCAGCTAGACAGTTGACACATAAAATTATTTTTTCCATGTGCAGGGCAAAATTAGATATTTATTTAAGCAAGTTTGAAAATACAGAGATAAAAAGATCAAACCTTGCCTCAGAAAGTTCCCAAGAGAAGGGAAGACAGCAATGGAGTAATGGAGTAACTAACAGGAGCATCTGGAGGGGAGTATTTGGAAGATGCAGCAATGCAGTCTGCTTCTCTCAGCCAAAATCTGAATGTAAGCGAGAATTGGAATTACTGAGCATGCAAGGAAAGAGTAGGTTTTAGGACTCACTAGAAAAAAATGCACAAATAGGCTATATTTTACTTCTTTTGTGTGGGTGTTGCACTCTTGGTTAGATTACTATAAAGCACTTTGCTTTGAAGTGGTTGACTGTGGTTGATTTTGGTCATTTTCAATCATCCAAAGCTTACAGTGGCAAGGGAGAACAGGGTCTGTTAGACTGTGAAGTGCAGTTAGATTTACGGGAATCAGGGGAGCCGCCACCTGGGAACCTACTCCTTGTGTGCCTGGTCTGTGACATTCACCTTTAGAAGAAGTGCTGACAATCAGATCCAGTCCACCACAGTGGACTGAAAGGGACTGAACTGCCTTCTTGACCCCTAACTCTGACAGAAGTGCCTGGCATGCTGCCAACAAAGAGCACAGTAAGTGATAGCGTACCATAATTGATAAAGATTTTTTTTTCTATCCCTATCCTATCTATTCCTATCAGTCAGAAAGGAAGTGGGAATGCATTGGCAATAGCCCTTGGTATGTTTGTCACTGCCTTCATACAAGGAGGTAGGTGTCTCCCTTCTGAACTTCCCTCTGGTATCAGATTCAAATATTACTTGTAGGCAGATCTCAAATATTGATGGAGAACTGTCAGACTGTGAAGATTTGTGTAATCTTTATCTTGGCTGGACTCTGTCCACTCATGTTTTAAATCTACTTATGCAACAGAAAACCCATTGTTCCCATAGCAATCATTGCCCCTAATCTCTTTGGAGTATTGACAAAGTGCCTCCATTTATTCAGGCAGTTGTTAATCATGGATTCTGCCAGCTGCATGTAGGCTTTTAAGTACATGCATAGTTCATTAAGAAGGAAATCTGGGGTTGTTACAGAATGTCCTTATCTCTATGTCTCCTGGGATTGTGTAAGAATGTTATTTTGCACTTAAGTACTTTATTTCTGTACAATCCGTAGATACTGGAGTTATTCTTGCTTTGATGCCGGAGGCTGGAAAAAAAACAATCAGAACTGGCAACTCTAGCTAGAAGATGTGATTGCCAAATGTGATACAATGCAACAAATGGTCATTATTAGATGGCCAGCTTCCTGGCTCTGGAGGTAGCCGCTATGGCCAAAAGTATCATTTGGTTAGAAAAGGTTGAGGTTCCTGCTTGTACTTGGACCCCATCACTGCTAGCTGTGCGTGTCATCATTAAGTTAGTCTAATGTCTTTTCTAGGGGCTGCATATTCAGACTATTTCAAAAGAAAACTAGTCATTACAACTGCTATTTTATGTTATTAGCTCAACTATCATTTACAGAGTATTCATTGGTAGTGTCATGTAACCTGTGCCTGTTGCCATTTTAGAAAGTACGTAAATCAGATGTGTTAACTTTCTGCAGATGTTGTGTTTGAGGACAATGAGTTGGATTGGAATTTCTGTTCTTATTAGCGCTGATTTGTTAATCTGGATAGTGGTGAAGTTTATCATCATATGACTGAGGATAAATGAATTGTGAAACTAAATATATTAATTTTAATATCATAAAGTGCTTGTAATACAAATAACCTGCCATATTATGATTGAAATATATAGATGGGAAAAAAATAAGTGGAAGCAATTTTTATTACATACAACTTGATCTCTCCCATCAATTTTGAAGTTCAGCTAGGTAGCATAACTCAACTAAGTATGCCAACACTTACCTGTGTGCTTAAATTTAAATAAACACATATGCAACTTAGCTTCTAACACAAAATTTCAGAATATTTTAAGTTTATAGACTGAGAACAGTCCCATTTACTTCCAAGTAGGTACTTACAGTGGCTGAAATGCAGCATATGCTTCAGTCTATCTACCTTCTTATACTGTCTATTGATTAATCTAGTATTGGATAATCAGATATGATTTCAGATTAAAACACTGACATATGAGAAGAGTCAGCTATTTCAGCTTGGCAGCTTCTGCGCATATAAACTTGTTCTATGCATAGTCTATGCAAGAAGGAAGTTTGACAAGAAATAAAAACACGATTAATTAGGAAAAGAAAGCTTTCAAGACTTTCTGGTGGTAAGACTGTCTCTCATGCTATGCAGACAGCTTGCATGTTACAACAATGAAATGATTATATCTTATGTTGTAGGGGAGAAAAATAATTTAATACAATAGCTAGCTGAAGGAAAAATGCCATGAAAAGGTAAAATTGCAGGTTGCAAATATAATGTAATTAAATATTATTACATTAAAAAGCTATTATTATTAATGTTACAAATAGTCTTTAAACAAAAGAGAATTCTGAGGCCATCTTTTTAATTTTCTTGACAACTAATTTAGCTTTGTTTCATAAGCACAAGGCTTAGTGCTACAGGTCTAAACTGCAGGGGTGCAGCAAGAGCAGGATCACAAGGCCAGCCGGGTGGTGGCCTCACTGCTGTTGGGTGCACCCAAGAGGGGTGAACCAGGCAGGTCACTTGGTCAGGGTTGGAGGCCAGGTCATGGGCATAATGCCAGGCACCAGGGAGACTGCAGTGCAGCCCAGACGAGGACCAGGACTGACACGCAGTCCTCAAGTGAAGGGCTGCCACCATCTCTCCCCCCATGACTCCTTCCCAGCTGCTGGAGCTTGCAGCCACACAGTAACAAAGCTCCAGGGAAGGGGAGCAGCAGCTTCTTTATGTGCTTGGTACCCTCACATGTTAAAGCGGTTTTATTCTTTACTGGAAAATTTTCCTGTAGATCTTGATTTTAGGTGTAAATTCTTGCTATCACATAATTTTCTAACTTTTAATTTAATAATTATTACTTCATTTATCTTGGATTGAATTGGTCTTATTTTTTTTTCTCTTTTTTTCTTTTTTTGCTCTCTTCCTTTTTTACATGAAATATTATTTCTCTTAAATGAAATTTATTTTAGAGCAATAACTGAAGTCACTGTTTAAATACTTCTAGAGTTAGTTAATGTTTGGATTAGAAACTTGTGAAAATGTTCTTAGATTCCCAGTGGCTCTATCTATCAGGAACAGAAACAAGCAAGAAACCTCACATTAGTCTTTATTCAGTTCTGGTCCTGAGAATCTTTCAAAGATATTGTCACAGCAATTGGCTTCTGATTGACCTACCACTTCAACCAAATACATCTCAACAATTTCCCTGAAAAAGAAAAAGAAAGTGACAGAAGTACTTATTTGACAAAATTGCTTCCATTTTTCAGTTCTTCATCAGTTAACAGAGTCTGAGGAAGAGCTGGGATCTGTGCCTCAGATGAGCCTCTTCACCACAGAGAAGATGTCCCTGTCTCCTAGTCCCTTTGCCTCAGCTTCTCTGAGGCCAGTGGCAGGAGCCATCAGCTCATCAGAGGCCCCTCTCTACAGCCCAGAAGAGCTCAGGGACACAAAGGCAGGTGGGAACACAAATTAAGGACTCAGATTAAAAGGACACCCTCCTGGGCCCTCCCCCAGGGCTGTCCCAAGAGAACCTGAGCCCTGGTATCCAGGTGTGCCACCCATCAAGATAAGTAAACAGGAGGAGCTCTCAGAAGCACCTTTTGGACCATGGGGTGCAAGGGGAAGGCACTACTTCATAGAGTCACAGAGGGGAACCACAGAAGGTTTGGGTTGGAAGGGACCTTAAAGACCATCTAATTCCAACTCACCTGCCACGGGCAGGGACACCTCCCACTGGACCAGGTTGCCCAAAGTCCCATCCAGATTGGCCTTGAACACCTCCAGGGATGGGGCATCCACAGCTTCTGGGCAACCTGTGCCAGTGCCTCACCACCCTCTGAGTAAAGAATTTCTTCCTAACATCTAATCTAAATCTCCTCTCTTTTAGTTTAAAGCCATTACCCCTTGTCCTATCATTATACTCCCTGACAAAGAGTCCCTCCCCAGCCTTCCTGTAGGCCCCATTTAGGCACTGGAAGGCTGCTATAAGGTCTCCCTGGAGCCTTCTCTTCTCCAGGCTGAACAACCCCAAGACTCCCTCAGCCTGTCTTTGTAGGAGCCATGCTTCAGCCCTTTGATCATCCTTGTTGACACTTCTCTGGACATGGTCTTAATATGTCTATGTCTTTTGTATGTTGGGGGTCCCAAAGCTCAACACAGTACTCTAGGTGGGGTTTCATGAGAGTGGAGTTGCAGGGGAGAATCACCTCCTTGACCTGCTGGTCATGACTTAGGAGTATGGAACACAATAGGGGATGCATAGGAAGAGCATTTTAGGATTGCACAAGGCTTATTATAGTATGTTTTGAGGAGGGGCCAAAGGGAAGTAAAAGGAAGGATTTAGGTGACTTGGGGAAATGCAAATTTGGGAAAATAGAGGGGTGAGGGGATACTGGTTGGTACTCCCGTCTGGCCATACCCCGTGCCTGATCAGTGCTGTCTGTCCTGTCTTCATGCTAAACTCCTTGCTAACCTTTTGCTCGGTGAGGGACTATCCATCAGTGTGTGTGTGTCAAAAGGCGAGCCAATGGGAAGAGTTGACTCTCAGAGGGACCAGGGGAGTCCTGGACAGCTGCTATAGAGACCGTGGGGCCTGGGGGTATTTAAGGATGAGCTCTGCTGGTGTGTTTGTGTGTGCATGTGTTTCTGTAAGGGTGAGACCACAGAAGAGGCTGGCCAATGGAAAGACCATGGGAGTCCTGACCAGCTACCAGAGGGGCTGTGCATCTGGGTGGGGTGGGGGTGTGTGGACTGGGATCCAGGGGCAGCTGAGTGTCTGAGCCACCTATAGCAAGAATCCACATTGTACATGACATTCTATAACATATATATACCTACAACTAATTCTGATCAACCAGAGAGGGGAATATGATGAGGCTGGTGCTCCTGTTCGTGTTTGTGTAAGTGCTGAGTCCTGGCTGAAGGAAGGAATTGAAAATGCTGTAGTTTCCTTCCATTGCTGTGATAAACCAACATTTTCCATTTAGTAAAATCATTTGTTCATAAGCAGCCAAAGTGGAACTTTTGTGGAGAAGGAGAAGCTTTAAAAAAAAAAAAACAAAACTTTTATTGCTGAAAGAGCATTCCCTTTGGGTCTTTCTAATTTCACAATAGAGGAGAGTAAATCCATTATGTAGGTTGGTCTTAACATGTAGGAAAACAATCTAATTCCTTGCCACGGGAGTTTAAAATTCCACAAGCATTTTTTCTTCGGTTTAACTCATGTTTAATCACAAATTCAATACTGCAACTGGGCATTCAGTAATGTAGCTTGCCTACTGTGTAATGATTTTCAATTCAAGTCACACTGCCTTCATATCCATAGTGGTATTATTTATTTCCATATTTAAAAAAAATATCCTTGTATAATAGTGGAATCACAGCATATTTGAACTTGATTTTCAAAGAACTGCTATACAACTATATACAACATTTGTCCTTCTGGTGACCCTTTCTTTTTGTGATTGCAATTTTGACAGGTGCTTTTGCTTCAGGCCACTCAGAGACTTTATGCTATTAACCGCAGTGACATTTTTCTCCCTTGAATTGTTGCAGGGAAAAAAGCTGATGAGAAAGTTCAAGTTTCCTTTTGTTTCCTTGTGGGCTTAATGTTAGTGCCATGGTGACAACCAAAAAGTTAACATTCACCCCTAATTTCTTCACAGGTGCATCTTTCATGGTACAGATATTTCAGTGGGTTATGAAAAAACTTACAATAATTGTCAAGATATGTGGAAATTACCAGTAATAACTGGTTGGCAACAATGGAGTGGAATCAGTGTTAGTATTAAGATCCTGACATAGATCTATAGCCCAAATAAATCAGTTATATTCTTTTTATTAGTTTCAAGGGACTCTGAGTCAGATTCTTAGGCTATGATTAAAGAAGATTAAAGGAGTTAATTAGGTAATAGTCTGACCACACTCTTAGGATCTTTTGGAAAAGAAACCTTAAAAATCATTTACACACTTATTTAATCAGGCACAACACTTTCTTTAGTTACTTAAAACAACATTTTGTGGAAGATATTTACTATACAGAGGATTTACTTTTTTTTTTTTCTGGATTACTGCCTTTTTTTTTTCCTTTTTTTTTTTTTTTTTTTCTTGGAGCAATCTCTTATTATGCTGAACAGGTTAGTAGCATTAGAGTTGTTGTAAATCCAAATGTTTATCTCTGTCACATTCAGTAACATCAAATATGCCGTAAAACTTTTTATAGTGGGTAGAAGGTAAGAAAGCAATTGCGCATTGAAAGCTTGTTATACCCTCAAGCTTAGAGTTGAAAATTTTAGATTATTTAATGCTACTGGATTATGAGAGAATTCATTCACATGCATAAATTTATTCACTGGTTAGTTAAAAAAAATCTTTTTTCATTCACGTTACAAAGAGATTTAAATCAACATATATGGAATTTATTAATATTTCCTTGTGTGATGATAAGGAATTAAACTTTATTTTACAAGTACCTTTATCTGGATTAATGTCACAGAAGCACTATTTACCTTGCTATTTACTACTATTTTATGTAAATAAACACATATACATTTATCTTCTGTGTGCATATATGCACATGCACATATATATGTATAGATATAAATATGTATATATGATTTTTTTTTCTTATATGTATTATTATTAGATACTCTAGCCGGGCTGCTGGTACTGAATTATTTTGATTTTTTATGCTACAATGATTCTGGCACTGAAAATAAGTTGCTTGAACCTTCTCTATGGAAAATGGATTATGTAGAGAGAGGGTGTCTAGTCCAGTGTTTATCTCATTAATCTGGCTCCAAGGAGACCTGGATATGATTCTTTACTCCACCACAGGTATCCTATTTGACCCTTGGCAAATTGCTGTGCCTCTGTATCTCCATTTTTCAAGCTGCCATATGACTGAGGACATATGCCTCTCTTGAGAGTGGATAAGGAATAGAATAGGAGCAAAGAGAAAAGTTTTGAGGATAAAATTTTAGACATGATGATAATGGGATTATGCAAATAACACCCCCTCAAAGAAAAAAAAAAAAAAAGGCTGATGCTCCACTGTTGTGCGCCTTTTACTGTTGGTGATAGTATTGTAATCTGTGAATAAAATGCCATCAGTCCATTCATGCTAGAGTACCATTAGTGACGTTGGCTAGGGGAGTACAAAAAAAACAAAACAAAACAAAAACAACAACAACAACAACAACAACAAAACAAAAACCAAAGATTCCTTCTTAGTCTGTTTTACCATAATTTCATGACTTCAGGGTTAACTTCATGAAAGATTTAGGTTTTATCCTTCCTATGCCAATGATACATTCAGCTGCCTTCTTGATATTTGATTCAAGTAGGGGAAACCTGTAGTGGTATGAATCACTTGTCATTTCTGCATTAAACCAGCTTGTCTGTATATATTGAACCAAGCTGCTCTTGGAAATCATAGAGGTTTGATGGCTTTGTTAAATAGCCCTGAGGACAAAAAAGGTATGCTCCATATAAACAGTGATAAACATCACTGGCAGGATGTTTATCATCACATTAAAGTTATTTTCTATACCTTTTATAAAGGCGTTGTTGAGAAACAATCTTATCTGTCATAAACTACTAAGAAAGGGGCTGGGGATGGTGTTTAAATGAATCTTCCTGTGATAATAAAGGTAGTTACTTCAAGCTCACAGTATGCTATATGAAAGCACTATATCACAAGTTAATGTATGTATAACCCATTATATCTTTCTTTATGTATTTCAGATAATGCTGTCCTCCATACCAAGCTAAAGTATCAGCACTATTATGAACTCATGATCTGAAAGCCTCCATAAGATCTCAGAGAATGAAACCAATCACCTAACAGAAGTGTTTTATTTTCATCAATATTTGTAAAATTATATGCACACAGAAGAGTTCCCAAATCTGTATATAAGTACTTAAAAATGATAGCTTATTTATGTTAAACTCTTCTATGCAACAGAGCTGTGCTATTCACATACATGGAGTAGAGTGTTATTCTTACAGAAGTGCTTAATTAGACACAGAGGAGAAATCTAAGTTGTCAAATATCTTTGAAAATGTTCTTTTTGACGCTTCTTTTGTCTCTTTTCTCTCCAAATGTAATTTATGCCTAATAGATATTTTTTTCATTTTCATCCTCATAATTTTAATCAAAATAACAATTTCTTTCTATCGAAATGTGTGAAAAAGTAAATATGTTTCTACTGAAGTGAATGTTTCTATTCTATTTTAATGCCTGGAATTTTTTTTTTTCAAAAGTAAACCTCTTGTAAGGTAGTTACATTATAGGAAAATCCTACATCAGACATGCAATGACAGGAATGACATTTACAGCAAGAAGGAAGACAAGAATGTTGGAACTTAAGTGAACTTCAAATTAAAGATCAATAACTTAAGAAGGAAATTATTTAACTTGTCTGTGTCACCCTTGCCTTTTTCACTGGAAGAACAGGCTTTACTTCAATTCAATCATTAAATTGATAGGTTACTAGCAAGAAAACTGGTAAGTTCTTATAACATAGCAAGAAGAATGATTAAATTACTAGACTCTTGGATATTAAAGAGATTAATAGGTTTTTTAATGTCTGTGTGAATTCATTTGCATGAATGATACCTGGAACCTGTAGAAGAATGAAAAGCTCTTAATGCCAGCATAAGTGATCTGTATTCTCTTAAATGATCATACATTGAAAAACAATAGGGATAATCCTTTGATGCAAATGTCACCTTTACTGAAATTCCCAAGTTCATAGAAAGTCTAATTAAGGTGCTGGCCAAGGCAGCACTGCTAATGATTTTATAAAAGGTCTCATCATTCTTTGAGCGATCACAGGATGATTAAGCAAGGTTGTTTTAAAACAAATAGTCATTCTTCTCTTATTGTACTTTATTCTGGTGCCACTGTGATTGCTAATTATGAAGAGTATGTTGCATCTTATTTGCAATCTTGAAAACATGTAAGAGTTTCAACATCAAAGCATTTAGCTTTTCTCAGATTATCTAGATATCTTCTTCTGTTTGTGCTCAAAGCTCACCACATACTTTTGTCACAGTAAGGTACCTACTTCATCAATTCACTCATAGAGGATATCGACCCCTTTGGAGTTTCAAGGATCTCTCTACTTTCTGTCTTCTAGTAAGGTATTATAATAACATTGTGGTCAACAGGAGGTCTTAATTTTCACTTATGAGAATAACTGAGATGGCTTGAAGTTTGTGTCTCTTGACAAAAGGGTTTTCTCCCACTGCTCTCCCTTCTTTTTAAGAAGAGGTTCATACTCACTGGGTGACAGTGACACTGAGTCACTGGACTGACCTACTTGTGACATGCTGCATGGTCTACACATGAGCAGTAAGAGAAGGACTGGAACTAATGCATACATACATTCAACATTGTAATTCAAAATTGTGTACATGCTGACTTCATGATAAGTAAATTGTACAGAACAGAGGGAATAACTCTTTAAATTTCTCCTGTAAGCAATGGGGGACAAAAATGAGCAAAAATATGCCAAATGAATTAATTCTTTGTAACACCATTCTCTCCAACTTTATGTCTGTTAAGTTTATTTCATCAGCACAGATACACCAGAGACAAGTAGGTTAAAATTTGGCTTTACTGTCTTTTTCTGCTTTCTTGATCACAGGCCACTGCAATACAAGACTAATTCTATACAGAGTTAGAGCAGTGCTGTGAACCAGTAAGGGTCTTTGTAATAATAGTAGATCTCTTGTATGTAGTGACATCTGTGCCATTGCTCTTTCCTATTTGTTAAACAGGTGCCACTTGCAGCTCTGAAGCTAGAAATTGAAAAAGGATGATAGCTCTAAATGCACCTGTGGATCTTCTCAAACTGTTGTACAGTCTTAAAGCTTATCTAAGCTTTACTGAGGCAGGTGGAGTATCAAAAAATGTCTTAAAATTTGCTATAAAATTTAAGAACATCATTCCAAAATGCATCTTGCAAGTTTTTAAAAATGATTATAAGGAGAGTTAGCTTACTCCCTAATCTCACAGAAGGACTTGAAATTAGGAGCAGTTGAATATGAGTCTTGAGTTAGCACATAGTTTCCCTGGGAGAAGAACATGAGAAGGATATGCGGAGAGTTTTAAATGAGAGTCATTGTAATCAGCACTCTCGATGGAGCAGAGATGTTACCTGGCCTAACAGAAAAAGAAAGGAGCATTTGATCTTTTAGAAGCAGGACTCATCTCACCTAATGGCAGCACTTTAGCTGATATGTAACTAATCTTTTTTTGGACTAAAATCTACGGAAGTTCCAGAGACAGCTCAAATATAATGTATAAAACAGATGATTCTTCAAAATCATGGACTTAGCAACTGGTCCCAGAATCTCCCTCTGATTTTCTGTCTTGACATGGATGTCCAGAGTGAGCTATTGTACTTGTTTGATTATTCTTGTAGGTTTCAGTGGAATATATATATTGAAAGACCTGAAATGAACCTCACTGGGATCAACAGAATTAGTCAGATTATACTTCCCACTTATAAGACGATGCAGGACAGAATCACCATTTTTAATTGGAGAAAAATTATTGAGGGAATGTGGTAGAGATTAATTTGAAATAGGACTTACTCAGAATGAGTAAATATGTCAAGATGTCAGAAGTTAACTCATTAATAACATTACTATTTAGACAGGTCTGAGGTCTGTTCATGCA
The DNA here is from genome assembly GCF_040182565.1 of Anser cygnoides. Lineage (NCBI taxonomy): Eukaryota > Metazoa > Chordata > Aves > Anseriformes > Anatidae > Anser > Anser cygnoides. The sequence goes on from NC_089875.1 coordinate 70,419,309, forward strand.
ATTTAATTTATTTATTTATTTATTTATTTTTCTTTTCTGAATTTTATGGAAGGATCAGCTTTCCAGTACACATCTTGGCAAGACATAAAATCTGACAATATATCTTGAAAACTACAGGCTAAAATTGCAATAGGCACTGCAAAGTTTTACAACCACAAATATGCTTTGAAATAAAAGGTTTAGTTACAGTGAATATTCTGTGTCTAAGCAATGTGCTGGCATAGGTTGTCATGAGGAAAACACTTTAATTTTTCATATTTTAGTGGGCTTGAATCAATATTAAATCAATGGGAAAACAGTTTTATGTTTCCTATTGCAAGACTCGCTATCAAAAATGTTTTTTTACAGGCTTGTATTTGGCAGCTTGTGTTTTGAGCTCTTTTCTGCTTGCTGCTAGGTACAATAACCTTGTACTTGATTCCTTTCACTTTCTAAAACAACAAATTGATAATCTTATGCTTTTAATATCAAGTTTTTAATGCTATATGGCTGGCTTGTACATCTTCATCACAGGAGCTTATTTGATTTTCTTATTTTTAAAATTCCATCTATCATGAGAAAAGTATAGCTCATTTTCTTGTTGTTGCTGAAAACACATTCAAATAAAATATTTTAAGTTCTGCTGGAAAAAAAAAAGAAGGAAGAAATATTTCATTTTTGGACAGACTTGGACAATATTTAATAGGAAATGTAGCTCAGTGACTTGTGTTGTCTTCCCTCTTTGCTGGCCAGACTTCCCAGGCTTCATAATCACTGCTTCTTTTGGAGCAAGAGGAAAGTCAAAACCAGAAAAACTTAAGAAACAGAGTAAGATCAATATTAATCTCAATCCCCAGAAGTAGCTGATATTTAGGTTGGAATACTGCAGTTATTGACACTACATTTTCTGTAGAATTGTGCCTATGTATTGGAAATAATTCCTTGTTTTGAAATTGTACCATTTCTGAAGCAGATGTCATGTGAGTACGTTTAAACTTTGCTGCCAGTACTGACCTGCCTCTTGTGACCTTGTAGTTCATTTTCCATAGATGTTCTTGCAAGCTGTTTAATCATTCAAATGTTTGTGAAAAACAGTATAACTGGATTATATGCCTTTTCTGATTTAATTTTTTTTTTTTAAGTATTCTATGAATTCTCATAAAATACTCAAGGATACTTTTTCCAGTAGACAGATTACAGTATTAACTTTTTAGGTTTAATATAGGTTTTAGGTTTCATATAATGTATAAATTTATGAACCTTAAAATTAAACCAGTGAGTTTAAACAGTTTAAAAATAGATCTTAATTATAAGGAGGATTGTTATAGATGAACAATTATACTTCTCTGCACTGCCTCCTTACTTGTCGTTAAATTCAAGCATCTCTGACTGAGTAGACATCCTAAGCATATGTCTGAACGTTTCCTAATTTACTTAGTGGCCTTCCCTTAGGATACTTTTCTAGGTCATAAGACTCAGAAAATAGCCTTTTTTTGCCAGTCTTTGTCCATCTCTTATTTTATGCGAGTGTGTTCTGGCAGCAGATGTATTAATGGAATTCAAAGACAGTCAACACATAGATTGAGCTAACAGACTCATAAAAGGCACACTTATACTGACCCAGTGTTACATAAAGGTCAGACAAACTGGATAGCTTTTATGGAGCTCATTATTTAATCTTAATATTAAAAAGAACCTAGCATAGAAGACCCTAATCAGGATTTGTAATTAAGTGAGAACATCATTCATAACCTGATTATAATTGCAGGGTTTTATAGCCCTTTTCAAGAAATCAGCTTCTTGCACTGTCGATGTCATGCAAGGGGTTTTATACAAAGCATGTCTTAGACTGTTTGTAAATCAGTTATTAAATGCATTACATGAATTTTTCATCTACAGTGATGTTTATAAAAATAAATGTCTCATGGACAAAATGTTAAATTCTTCCCAGACCATGATTTAAAATAACAAGAAAAAGAATAAAATAAAAGTTAAAATAATAACTGAATGAGATTATAAATGGTTCATGCTCAGATTTCGTCCTGACACATACAATTTTAACTAAAAAATTACAAAGTGTGTAGAATCCTTGCCATGCTTATATGCCTAAAGACTCCTTTAATAAGCCCCCACAATATTTCAAATTAAATTTATATGAAAGGAGTTAGAGTATCATATTAGATCAAGTATAAGTCACTCTTTAGACTAGAATGGCCCTGAATCTGATTAATCTGAATGATCTTTTTAGCAAACTGGATCATAATAGCTCCCTTGGTGCCATTAATATCTAACTTTTCCAAGATCATGATATCTCAAAGATATTTTGTTCGTGGATTATACGTCCATTAAACTGATATGTTTCTATTGATGTATTGTGGTCATGCATTTATCATGATTCCACCAAGCATAACATGGTGCTGAGTTGATACTGAGTCAGACTTATCACAAAAGAAAAAAAATTTCCTTACAAATCAGTTGAAATTAGTTAGTGACATAATGAAAGTTGTAATGCTTCCAGAGTTTTTATCAGTATTTTTGCATGAACTACTTCACTATCAGTGGCATCGTCAGCTTAACTTGTTTACTTCGTATTGCGATGTACTCAGCAGTGTACGCTGTCTTCACTAAGTGTAACGCCGCTTCTTGTATTTCATTGAAGGATGTAATAATACCCAAGTGACAGAAAAATAGCTTTTAAGATTTTTCTATCTTGATAGCTTGCAATTGTTCTAAAGTAATTTAAAAACAAAGCTGGTAGGATTTTCAGTTTACTGAAAGCCAGACTTGGACTGAAATTGTCTTCCCATGGAGGGAAGCCAGAAGAGGAAAATGGTTCCCCCATGTAACTCTGTTCTGGTAGCAGGATGAGGGATTCCTGAAAAAAAAAGTGGGTGAATAATAGGTGAGATTGAAAGAACACAGTGCAAATTCCTTTTTAAAGAAGATGAGTTGATGCATTGAAGGAGAATATTAAGATATTACTCGTGCAGGACACATGAAATTATTACCTTCATGAGGTAAAGAAGAAGCAGAGGGTTCTCAAGAGTGATGACTTCCCCTCACCTTTGCACAGGTGAAGGATCACCTCCCTAAACCTGCAGGCAGCACTCTTCCTCATGCAGCCCAGGATGATTTTGGACTTTGCCACGAGAGTGAATTACTAGCTTGCTATCTTGGTGTCCATCACGATCCCAAGGTCCTTGTCCGCAGAGCTGCTTTCCAGCCAGTCAGTCCAGAGTACATATTGGTGCTTGGGATTATTACTTCCCAGGTGAGGACTTCACATTTCCCTTTGCTGGACTTCATGAGGTTCCTGTCTGCTCATTTTCCAGTCTGCTGAGGTCCCTCTGAATACTAGCACAGCCCTCTGGTTTATCAGTCACTCCTCCTATTTTTGTGTCATCTGCAAACTTCCTATGAATGTTCTCTGTCCCATCATCCAGGTCATTAATGAAGAATTTGTATGTACTAGCTCCAGCACTTTCCCCTGAGGTACACCACCAGCCTCTAGCTGGAGTTTTTGCCACTAAATGACAATATGCCATTAAATCAATTTTCAATGCAGTACAATATCCACTTATCTAAACATATTTCATTAGTTTGTTTATGAGGATTTTATGGGATATAGTGTTGAAACCTTAAAATTCAGGTAAATAGCATTCACCAAGCTATTGACCTCATTGTAGATAGCTATCAAGTTGGTTAAGCATGCATTCTCTTTGGTAAAGAGCCCACACAGGAGCAGAGGGGTTGGACCAGATGACCTCTAGAGGTCCATTCCAACCTTAACTATTCCATGATTCTAAGAGACAAAGATCAGGGTCCACTTCCGTACTGTGGCGGTGTTTGGGCCAATGTGGGACTATTGATGAATGTTAAACCACACTAGCTGGGGAGCAAGGTAAGAAGTTTGGGAGCCAAATATTCGAGCAGCCATAAGTCTGTGCCAGATACTTTGGAGATCAGAGGGTCTGTGCAAATGCTACTAGAGATGACGAGGCTGAAGCTGGCTACTGGAGAGAAGGTGGAGTTTGGTGGTCAGCTACTGGTAAGGTCATGAGTCCAAGACAGCTACTTGAAACAGCCATTTGAATGTATATGTCTGTGCATGCGGCAACGGGGAGACCAGGGGACACTGGTTAGGTAGGCTGGATGTCTTATACGTGCATGTGTGAGGGTTTCTAAGTACCACCAACCGGAGTGGAGCTATGGCCTTGGGGGCTTATATGCCCAGATGGCAGCATGCAAAAGACCAGAGGAACCAGGGGCAGATTCTGGTTAGACAGAGTGCCTAAGGTCAGCTATGGCAGGGATTCATACTGCATATATACAATACATACTTATATACTTTCCATTAATGGGATTTCATCCTTATTCACCAGATGGGATAATGGGATGAAGCCACTGGTGGTTTGTGTTCGTGTGAGTGCTAAGCGTTTTTCTTTTGTATGCTTGTTTTGCATGAGGCTGGGTTCCTCAAAGAAACAATAAAACAACTTGAAGAGAGTTTAGAAGGATATTTAAAACATAATCGTACTGTGTCTTTGAAAGGTTATGTAGAAAGATTACAAACATTTTGCAAGAACAGACAAAATTTACAGTTCTGAATATCCACAGTAACTTTGAAGCCTGTATTTAAATGACCTTAGAACTGAAGGCAATCTGCAAGCTTTGTGACATTTCTCACCTGTTATTTAATTAGAGAAAAAAAAAAACAATATTAAAAAACAAAAAACAAATCAAACAACACACATACACAAAACAAACAGCAACAACAACAACAAAAAAACAAACCCCCACACAAAAAAAGCAACTAAACCTACCAACCAAACAGTATAATATACAATGTATGTTTTAATTTTAAAACTTTGCTCAACAGCAATTTTAAATGTTTCTGGCTTTAGTGTTAACAAAGAGGAATATGGCTTGCACTTCTTTCTTTTGGGGCAACAGCTGGAAGCATGTATTTGGTTTCAGTAAAAAGCAAACAAACACAGCATTTCAGCAAAAGAAGACAGAAAGAAAGATGATGGCTAAGCTAGATTTTTTTGAAGTACTTAAAAAGTCAGTGTTGAAATGGAGTAAGTGACAGAGGAATAAAACTTTTTTTTTTTTTAAAAAAAGCACAACAAAACAGAATCTACATCCTTCTACTGCTATGTGTCATAAAATATTAATAGAAACATCTGTGAAGAAAGAGGAATGAAGACTGTTGTTTTAAATTGAAGCAGAGAGTAAAAATTAAGCCTTTGTCAAATTCCTTTAACATTACAATGGAGTTCCTCTAACCTTGAAAAATGGTAGTTGGGAGTAATCCTGCAAGTCTGTAGTGTCACCTAAAGGTTTTATTAAAAGCCATCTCAGAGGGTGGCCCAATACAACATTAATGACTATGATAAAGGTGAGCTTTGTCTTCAGAATTTCTGACAAGTTCTGAATCTGAAATACTAGCTGTTATTAATGAAATTGTACTAACACAAAAACTGAATGCTACCATTTGCAATGAATTAAAATTTATCATTGCTGAGGAACTGAAACAAAATGACATTTGTATGTCTCTCTAGATAAATATGCTAACCTTCCTTCATTCTGTTGTGTGACAGTTTTTAAATCTAGTATCATAATTAACAAAATGTAAATTAAAATTAAAAAAATGATGATAGTTTTATTTTACCTATGTAATATAACAATAATGTTGTTCTTAATTAATGATATGAATGGCTTCATCACTGATGAATTCAAAATGGCCTCCCTTGACAGGCCCCAGCTTCTTGCTGGACTTCAGCGGCATATGCCACATGATGCTTGATGTTCAAACATCCAGGTTTCTAATTGCATGAAGAGCAATTGCAGAGGAAGAGGGAGTAGGAAATTCCATGAGCACACCTAAGGGAACACACCCTGTGTCTCTTGGTATGGTTCTAAGGGTCAAATACCACAGCTGTCATACAAGGCTGTATCATGACCAGAGCTGCGTCTAACCTAAGGAAAAGAGAAGACGTGGGGCTGGTGATTCTACCAGGCTCTGTTGGGCTCTCTCCTTTCCCAGAACTCACAAGCTGTCCCAGGGATGAGGAGCTGAGGATACTGTAGGGATGTATGGAAGGTGAGAGCATCTGCCTCATTAAGGTTATCTGGTCAAGGATAACATGTTAAATGTAAAGGAGATAATAAGTAAAGGAAGAAACCAAACTGTGCGTGTGTGTGTGTGGGGGGGGTTCAGTCCAGAAAATATGTCTACTTCATATGTTTGCATAAATGTTCTTGGTCAACTTTTTAAATGCTGTCTAAAAATAAGTAAATACAATTTCATATAAAAGAATATGTATGCAAAATAGAAGACAAATGCTTTTTAATTTTATATAATACAAATTATATAATTTCACTACTTACCTTTGGCCAGTTTCTAGGGTCAGAATATTTAGATTAACTGTCACAGTAATATTCTTTATAGCTTGAAGGGAATCCCGCCAAGATGTAAGAGTGCCTTGGTATCTCACCCATGAGAAAGACAAAAGGTGTTCATAGTGCTTAAAATTGAGTCCATAGGTTAGTTGCCAGAATAACCAAAAGTAACTAGAGATTGTACCAGGTATGCACAGAACTGAGCTCAATACAAGGCAGTGATAATGGCAAGCCTTTCCTTTGCACATCCTTCTTGTATGACATCAACTTTGTGACTTATATATGAATCCTTAAGCCTTAAGAAATTCCACCTCTACTTTTAAGTAGCTAGGAGTCCTCATTCTTTACTGCTTTATTTACTCACAGAAATCTTTCAGCATTAAAATTGTTTATTGTATTGTTTGTCAGTCCTTGGAGAGTAAAAGTGAACAAAAGCATAAAGATTTAGAAATAAATCTCTGTTATAATATTCATGTTGTTGACCATTTCTTTTTACCAGGCCAGTAGGGAAACCACAATGACTTATGGTTTTAGTGATTTGGATACAGCATTTATTAAAAGCTGTATTTAAAGGCCTCTGTGGGACAGTCACTCCTACTGTCTGATTTTATGATTAGGATTTGCAATTATAAGAATTTTACCACATGAAAAGAGTTTCACTTGATTGAATAGTTATTTGTTGCAGAGGCTTAGACTCACTTTTCAGCTGATAAAGGACCACCAACCAACTTTCTGCACCATCTGCTTTCTCAATTTTCTGTTCCTGGGTTTTTCTCAAGCGTAAAGGAGCAACACTGATCTAGAAAGGCTTATGATGTTTTAAAAGAAAGGTTACTGCAAGGTTTTAATTTTGGACTGTATAATTCATGAAAGCTATGTACTGCTTGCTCTATGTATTGTTTTCTCTCTCCTTACAACCTGTTTTTGTATCATGTTCAGAAGTTCCTTTTTCTCCTGTGGTCTCCTTTCTTCACAGAGCTTGATTGGAGACTCCTTTCCCGTTTATATAGAATACTGCATACATTGGATTTAATTTTATTTGATACATAAAGTTTGAGTTCTGCGAACTGAGTTCTGTGCAGGGGTAAACAACTGCCTAGCCCATAGAAGTGGAACTCAGCTGCAAGTATTTACTTTCTTTCCCCATTTAATTTGCTTTCCTCATTTCCTTACCAAATACTGATGTATAAATGTGAAAATACTACAGAAATTGTACAGTAAGAGTAAGTTTTGTTCAAGCAGTGTCTATCATTTTAAATGTAACAGTTCATATTAACTGTATTGTGTCTCCCAGGAGTCATCTTCCAGGCTAGCTTCACCCAAAAGTAAACCAGTTTACAAACAGACAATAACTAAATTTCCCTCAAAAGTTATGTCCCTGATCTAAACTCTAATGGCAATATAGATAATCGCTTAAGTAGTCTACTAGCGTCACAACAATATCAACTTGCTGTAAATTAAAGGCATTTATCAGAAAAAAAACTATACTATTGTGAAGTCTGAAACCTGTTTGGTACAAAACTGTCTAATATGTATGAGACCAGATCTTTGGTCCAGGTTTTTCCTCTCATTGTTTCACTACAATGTCTTTAAGGTCAGCTCAGAAAATACTGTTCTTACCAATGCATGACCCCTTTTCCCCATTCCAAGGATAGTTTAAAAAAAAAAAAAAAGAACACTGAAGGATGCATGACTTGCGAGGAAGATGATTTCTCTTAATGTTAATGGATGGACTAATAAATCTGAACTATACCACAGAAAACTATGTCTTAGTTACATTGATGAGGACCCACTAATCCAGAGGATACCTGCAAGGCTGGAGTCAGCTATCCATTTTAGTATATCCCACAACAAGATAAGGTAATTGGATTCCCTTCACAGAATCGATATGGAAAGAAAGAGCAATTAAGTAGAATCATTTAGAAAAAAAATAAATGAGTCTGTTCTTGACCTTCATTTAATAAGAAAGGGACTGTGTCACAGCAGCAATGTAGTACAATAATTTCTTGCAGAAACTACCACAGATTATGGCAGAACATGATTCCAAAGGAGAAAACATATAACAGGACAAAATTATTCAGTATAAGATGGCAACTGATGCACAAACTGCAGGAAGGGAGAGAGAGCCAACTTAATGAAGTGCCTTGGAATAATTTCAAGAAGTAATAGCTCAGGAAACAGTATTCTCTTAAAGGGCTGCTCCAGGATGGACTGTTTAAGATTCAGTAGGATTTCCTTACTTTCTAAGAGGAGAGAGTCTTTTTTTTTTTTTTTTTTTTTTGTGTATGTGTGTGTGTGTGCGTGTGCGTGTGTGCAGACTGTAAGTTGACCAAGATTTTATATCTCTGTCTCTATTGGTTCAAAAAGAAGTTATCTGTAGAGCTTGCAGGATACCCTTTTTCCTCATGGCCTCCAGGGGAAAGAGGAAAGAAGAAAAAGTTTAAATGACTCTTTTTTTTCCTCCTTTTGTTCTGGGCAATAAGCAGCTGTGTTACAACTTCCAGTCCTTCAGCTGGTAGAAACAACTGGCATGAAAGTGGAGAAAGGGAATAAAACAGGGTGCCAGACTAACTGACTGACTGTCTTCCTTCAAAGAAGCCATCAGATCCCAGCTGGAGGATGAATATCAGTCAGTCATATACTTGCCAAGCAGTATTTAGCTCACATTATCATGCCCTTTTTTGTGCTGTTCTACAAGATTTATAACTTTTAGTCATCACACTCTAAGCTGCAGAGCTAAAATGTATAATTAAGGTTAAGATGGACGAGCACCCAGAGTATGAAGGCTGCCAGAGACATTGATTTCGGGGCAGTCCCCTGAGACACAACAGTGATATGAAATGATTTTCTTTTTCTGTCATACACTGTCTGAAAAAGAAACATTTTTCATGTTTCTTTTCCATGTTTGGAAAAGAAGCAGTTCTCAGCTATTCAGGAATGGTTCGTTAGGTTACTTGCAGACTCTCTATTCACCTTTTTCTGTATCTGTCAGTCATTCTGGGCCATTGGCATGAAAAGAAGTTTCTTAATTCCAGCAGTTTTGCCATTTTCCCAAGGAAAATGAGATATGGTTCACTTTATGACCACTCCCTTGAAACAAAAGAGGTTGTGGAAACTCCGTCTTGCCCTGTGGATGAGCTGTGTAAGAGGATGTTTAGGAGGATGGTTCTGCTCTTCAAGAGTTTGGGCTATGGCAAGGTAAATGGATGAGCTGAGGGGCAGCTGCAGGCAAAGATGAAGTTTGGCAGCCCTGCAGCATCCAGGCATGTGGCTGTGGCTGCTGGGGAACTCAGAGCCCAAGGGCTTCCAGATGATGAAGCCATTGAGCAGAGAAAGCCAGCCACTACATCCTTTTTAACTGTGCAACAAAACACTATCTAGGGCCTCACTCAGTTCACTCACCTGAACTCACCTGTTCATTCATCCCAGAATAATCACACTCTTTTTTTGAACATTTAGCATTGCCAGTAGCCTCTAGCTTTGAAATTGCATCTACTTCAGTTCTGGATAATTAGGAAAATATCTTAGCCAGGCTTGATCTTTCAGCTTGTGCAGCTGACTGTTTCAGAAAACATCCTTGTTCTGTAGAGTTTTTTTTTTTAATTATTTATTTTATTTTATTTATTTTTTTTATTTAAGAAACTGTTGTCTGAAAAGGACTGGTAATAAAAGAACAGTGGATACAATAAGGCACTACAAGTCATAGATGTACAGATAATAAACTGCTATTCTGAGCAATCAGCCCCCTAAGATCTTAATAATTCCCAGTTTACATTTAGAGGGTAAAATCAATGAAATATTAAGTCCTTGATATATGAGCTTGTTTTCTTCTTCACTACAATATATTTGAGACAAATCTAATAGCAGGTGACATAGGTTAACATGACTATATGACTATTTCTTACAGTGGAAGATAAACCAACACTAAAAGAGAAAAAAAAAAGACAGAGAGAGAGAGAGAGAGAGAGAGAGAGAGAGACTAAAACAAAGCCCATGAAAAGATTTGATAGGGAAACAGCCAAATGGTTATGGTGAATGAAACATGTGGTGGAAGAGAGAAAATACTTAAAAATAAATAAATAAATGCGGAAGTCACACACTTCATCAAATCTGTCATTGTTTAAGTTTTGTCCTGTTTGTTCTACGTTCCCTGTCTTACAAACACAGCTGTGATGACTGCATTAGGCTTCCTTTGGAATCTGTCTCTGCCACCATTGCTAGTATTCTTCACATGAAGTTACACTGGGATCCAGAACTCAGCCACGGCTCACAGGCGTAACAGTACTTCTAGTTGAAACAATTCTGGTAGAAAGTAATATTCCAAAATGTTATACTGTGTTTCCACAGTATAACCCCTAAGTATGACAAATATATTCTATGTTATCCATTTTAATACAGAAAATTACCAAAAGCTAGAAGGCACTGTAATTTATCTGTATAAGAGTGAGGGAAATGTACAAGAGTATGCAAAACTATTTTAAAAAGTATTTCAATAATTATTTCAGAAATAATGTTGAAGTTCACAGAAAGATTATTCTTGATTTTCACAGAGCTGCATGTATAAATAACTCAGTTAATCTAACAGAAATTACACCTATCATAAAAATTACCCAATGCATCCTTTATATCTTTTTGCTGTTTTTCTATTTGGCTACTGCTGTTCTTTCTATTTCTGATGAGTTACCTTTACAATTTTCACACTTGCTTGACCTTTTAGGTATTGCTGAAAGAATTGTGAAATCATATCATATTATCCCAAAAGAGGATTGAATTTCATATTCTTTTATGTGAATGGTTTACATTTAATGCACCCAGGAATGCCTTTATCATCTAAAAATGTAAGAAAAGTGAAACTGAACAATTCAGTGTCCCTGCAGTACAGGCTATTTCCTTTTAAAATGATATCTCACATCAGCATGGCTACTACAGCAATAGCTTTACTTCCAGTGAGAAGGCAGTACAAGCAAATTGCTTAGAAGCAAAGATGCTCAGGTGATGGGTGTTATAGATTCAGATGTACATTAATTAAATAGAAATAATGTTTAACATAGTGTTTGTGGATATTTTAAGGCTAGCATACTGAATGCCATAACAATCACCTGCCCATTTTCACTGTCTATTACTCTCGTATGAGGAAGAAATTAAAGTAATGACATTAATAATTGTAGGATGTACATTACATTAAAGTCCAAATGTGTCTTGTCATATTCAGGGCCTTATATTCCAGAGTATAAAAATACTGAGATCCCTAATTCCCCTTGTCTTCTGCATCTGTTTTCTTACCTTAATAGTATGTTATTGACTGAAGAAACACAGATTCAGTATCTTTAGGCTACCTGATTCTTTTTGGTGTAAAGTGCCATGCTTAGTTTACTTTAACTCTGCTAAACTTGGAATGAAATCTGGGTTGAAATCCTCCTATTGACTAGTGTTAATTCAGAGAAGGACTTTTTGGAAGCACTCCCACAAAACCTCACTTTTTTATTTTTTATTATAAGCATGATTAGAAATGAGTGTGTTGTTTTACTCGTAAAATCTTTCTTATTTCTATTTCATTGAAAATCTTTAGTGCCTCCAATGTACTTGAATCTGGCAAAGGAAATTGGATGCCTTAGGCTTTTGGATGGGTTTTCTGCCGACTTGGTGAAAATTTGCTGGTATTTTAGTCTTAAGCTGCTTGGGTGAGATTTCTCAGCATTGGTAAATCAAGCTCTTTAGAGACAACATCTGCATGAAGCCCACATCATCTCCCTACTGCTTCCACCTGAGATACAAACTCTATGTGCATGCGTATGAGTGCCGTCCTCTTCTCAGTGGTGCCTCAGGACCTCTTTGTGGGGTCTGAGAGTTTGAGCTGGGAGTTTGCGTTGCCCTTGGTATCCTCACCCTTTCTGCAGATTCAGTAAGGCTAAAATCAGGCAAATTTCTGTGACTTTCTTCAGTCTGTGAAGTTAAAAACTGTTTCCATAAAGCTGGAATTAGAACAGGGCAAATGGCAGCCTTACTTCTTTGATTTATTAATTCTCCAGGGCTTGCTTATAATCCTTTTACCTGTATTAATTTTAACACAATATATACATTATCAAAATGACCACAATGTAAGCTAGATTTCTGCTAAGACAGAATTGCTCTGGTATCAGGGAGGAAGTCTATTAATTAGATATAGATTATTATGGGTTTTGGGTTCAGATTTTAAAAATGCAATACTGGTGCTTTGACAGATGAGAAATATTAAAAGCAGGGCAGCATATGCATGATGAGATGAGAAGGTGTATGCTAAATGTATGTCTTTTTCTTTTTCTTTTTCTTTTTCTTTTTCTTTTTCTTTTTCTTTTTCTTTTTCTTTTTCTTTTTCCTTTTCTTTTTCTTTTTCTTTTTCTTTTTCTTTTTCTTTTTCTTTCTCTTTCTCTTTCTCTTTCTTTTTTTCTTTTTCTTCTTTTTCTTTTTCTTCTTTTTTTGTTTTTATATGCTTTTTTTTTGCTTGACAACTCTTCTAGATATGAAAGCCAATAATTAGTTTGAGAGTAGATTTCTTCAGTCTCTCCCAAGTTTGTATAACATTTCATATCAAAGAGTCAATATTTTCACATACAGTATACTCCTTGATTTCAAATAATTTTGACACAATTATCTGTTTAAGGTCCAGACTGTAAATTAATGAGAATATTAAAAAAGTGAAGAAGAAGCTTCATTGTTGTTCTGCAGCTCAACCTGTAACTGTTTCTTCTCTCTGCATGAGGTAGAAGAAAACAGGATCAGCTCTTCTCAACAAAAAACTTTTAAAAACATGATGACTGCTACAAAACACAACATTCACCTTGGCTGTTTACTGCTTTTTATAAATGAGCTTCACATGAGGCCACACTTTCTAGAAGAAATGTTAAATGCATGAATGGATATAGATGAAGACATAGATACAGGTAAATAAACTTTAACTCCGGGATTATTCCAATAAAAAGAAACATTGGTGCAAATTTGATTCAAGCAGAGACCTCAAAAGATTTATTTTCTTTTCTTGAAAAGGACAGAATAAAAGCCAAGTTATGGTAGTAAATGGAAGGAAATATTTTTACACTAGGCCCCTGTAGCTTGGTGAAGTCAGTTGTTACTTACGGTACAGAGCCTTTTAAAATTTTTATTACAGTAGCAACAGCTCCATGCATTATGCTGGTTTACACTTGAATAAAGAATAATTGCAGATAATGGGTCTGCCAGCATGAGCAGATTAGGGGTCTCAGCAGTGGTTCCATCATCACAGTGAAAAATACTAATTTAAAATCCCGTTTCCTTTCCTTTGACCTTATGCCTTATTACATTAATGGCATTAAGAGTTAGTTTCTGGCAGTTTTTATTTATTTATTTATTTATTGTGTTACTTTGCTTCTTATATAACATTGCAGTTTTCATAGAGGAACTTCATGTTTCTCATGGCTTTTAGCATTTTATGGTTTAGTTCTAGGAAAGCTGCCTGTTTTTTACCAGTTTGAGGGCCTGCTCCAAAGGAGCAGATGATGGGAGGTTTGGGTAATCACTTGAAGTGTCAGGGGAATACAAAGAATTGGGTCAAACCAGCCTCTTTGCAGGAAGGCAAAAGGCAGATATTCCTACTCTCACCTTTTCATACTTTTTCCTCTTTGATAGGAACACATTATGAAATGAGCTTTACTAATGACAATTCTAATATGTTAATGATATTATTTATAAATATAGAATGTATATTTTCTCATACCAATTGTGTAGAATTACAGCTTTTCACTTGCAGTCTCCTATTTAAAATTATGAATTACCAAGCAACTTTCGCGGAATCACGGAATCACAGAATCACAGAATGGCTGAGGCCGGAAGGGACCTCTGAAGGTCATCTAGTCCAACTCCCCTGCCAAGCAGGGCCACCTAAAGCACGCTGCACAGGATCATGCCCTGGCAGGTTTTGAATATCTCCAGAGAAGAAGACTCCACAGCCTCTCTGTGCAACTGTGCCAGGGCTCTGTCACCCTCACAGTAAAGAAGCACCCTCTCATATTCAGATGGAACTTCCTGAGCTTCAGTTTGTGTATTATCACAATCTGGAAATCATTTTGCATAATTAAGGAACTGAAATACAATTACAGGAATAGGATATTCCATGGCATACTGCAGGTCCATATAATGAGTCCCTAGAGAGAAGAGCTCAAGTTTTCCACCCTCTGCTAAAAAATACTCGTAGCATTTCTTGTGTTGCCTCACCCACTACTATCTGCTTTACATTCCCTGCAGAGTTGTGTGGCTGAGTACTGCTGGTGGTGGAGGATCTGTGTCACCAAGCAAAGGAGCTGCGTGAGGAGTTCAGCACAATGTGTAGCATCAGAGATGGCAAGAAAAAGAGCCGCTGATCTTCTCTGAGACCCTGAACCTTCAAGAGTTTGAACCCCCAGCTGTACTGAAGGAGAAGAAAATAGTCTGGGCTTACTAGGTTGGGAAATGGAGACTTCCAGGATCATGAAGGCTGGGAGATGGTGGCCCCAGGAGGATGGCTCCTGCTCTACCTGTAGATTTGCAACTGCAGAACAGGTTCAGGGAGAGTCTGGGAGCCATGTCCAGCAAAGTTTCCAAGGCAGATGAGACTGAGACAGGCAGCAGACCTTAATCCTGTTATAGGACTTAAACTGAGTTAGCTCAAATAGATTGTTTGCAAAAGCAATTTTCTGAAACTTTTCTAACATATAAAATACTCCCCCCCCCCCCAAAAAATCATAGGTGTGTAAAATTACTAAAGGAAAATTTGATCCAAAAAGAAAGTTTTTATTTAAAAATTTAAATTCTTATCTTTAAATGTAATTAAATTAAAGTTTGATTTAAGTTTAGGTAGGTTTTACCTGAATATGACTTAAAATGTACTGAATGAAATTAAATCCAGACAGTCAAAGTGAATACAGATATCAACCTTTTAATATAAGATATTGAGCAAAAACTTGAAAAGAAAATTAAAAATCCTTAAAAAAAAAAAAGCCCACCAAGCATTATACTGAATATTTTAATGGCTGATTTACTTTTAATGTTAGGAAGTAAGAAAATTGCTTTGAAATAAATTTCTCTATGGCTCTTAATACTTTCATGAGTACAGTATTTGTCTCTGGTTCTTAGAGGCCCTACCCAAACAAAGGTCTGCTTCTTCCCTGCCTAAGGCAGGGTGGTTGAAACTAGATGATCTTTAAGGTCCCTTCCAACCTGAGCCAATCTATGATTCTATGATAATCTTAATTCACCTTTCTTTTACTCTGTCAGTAAGAGAGAAGAGAGACAGAAAAACAGCAAGGAGTAAAGGTTGAAGAAAAGAATTGCACGAATGAAAGAAGCAAGGCCAGGAAAAAAAACAAAAAAATTATCTAATTTCCAGTCAATGAACTAAAATGGAAAAGAGACGTAAGGAAAAGTGTATAACCACAGGATGAAATCGTGCTGCCCCTGGTGAAGTCAACCAAAGCTGTTTCTGAGAACATGATGAATGCTTAGGAACTGCAGGAATCAGTCCACAGATTGTAAGAACAGTTGAAACAAAGCTCATGGAGAGAAGAGAATGAAAAAACTTACAGTTATTGAAAAAGACCTGAAAGGAACTTGAGGAAAGATATATCTGGAGAGAGAATCAGCAAGAGACAAAAATAGGAAGAGGCAGGCAATATTCTCAATAGAGGCTGACAGTTCAACCCATTGTATGGCCTGTTCCTGTCAGAGTTGTATGTAGAATAATGGTAAATAAATGACAGAATGATGATAAATGGTAAAATATATTAAATTTAGCATCAGGAGCATAGTAAAGTCTGTACAACTGATCTGGAGTATTATTTCATGCCATGTTTTATTAAGAGAATTACTTTTAGTTTCTGGTATAAAAAAATACCAGGTTGGTATATACATACACACACACACACACACATATTCTTAATATTAAATAAGGTTTGCTGGAAAAGTGTCAGAAAAAAAAAAAGAGTGTTTATTTATTTATTTATTACATTTATTTCTGATTTACGTTTATGAAACCAGTTCTTTTTACTTGGAATTTCTATTAGTGAGAAACCTACATGGATGAGCAAGGAGCTCCTGGCAAAACTCAAACAGAAGAAGGAACTACACAGCATGTGGAAAAAGGGACAGGCCACTTAGGAAGAATATACGGATACTGTCAAGAATGTGCAGTGATATGACAAGGAAGGCTGAGGCATATTTGGAATTAAATCTGGCAAAAGATGTCAAGGACAACAAAATGGGCTCCTTCAAATACATCAGTAACAAAAAGAAGACTGCAGAAAATGTAGGCCCACTGCTGAATGGGGTGGGTGCCCTGGTGCTCTGGTGATACAGAGATGGCAGAGTTACTGAATGCCTTCTTTGCCTCAGTCTTCACTGCTAAGACGAGACCTCAGACCCTAGAGAAAAGAGAGGAAGTGTGGAGAAAGGAGGACATTCCTTTCTGTATTGGGTTCATGTGGCAAGGTTTTGGCAGCTGGGGACTGCAGGGGTGGCCTCTATGAGCACAGCCCAGCAGCTGCCCCATGTCAGATCAGAGCCAGCTCCAGCCAGCTTCAAAAGGGAATATAGCTCCAATAGCCAGTGCTGAGCCAGTGAGTGACACTAGTTGGGCCTCTGGTAGAGCAGACTGAAGAAAGGGGAAACAAACAAACAAACAACAACAACAACAAAACCGCTGCACAACAGCAGCTGGGAGAGAGAAGTGAAAAAGTGTGAGAGAAGCAGCCCTGCAGACCCCCAAGTCAGTGCAGCAGGAGGGCAGGAGGTGCTCCAGGCACACAGCAGCAGTTCCCCTGCGGCCTGTGGAGAGGCCCCTGGTGGAGCAGGCTGTCCCCCTGCAGCCCATGGGTCCCACACGGAGCAGATCTCCACGCTGCAGCCCGTGGAGGAGCCCCCGGTGGAGCAGGTGGATGTGGCCTGGAGGAGGCTGCGGCCCATGGAGAGCCCCCGCAGGAGCAGGCCCCGGGCCGGAGCTGCAGCCCGTGGAGAGGAGCCCACGCAGGAGCAGGGGGTCTGGGGGGAGCTGCCGCCTGTGGGGGACCCGTGCTGGAGCAGTTTGCTCCTGGGGGATGGACCCTGTGGTACGGAGCCATGTGGGAGCAATTCCTGAAGAGCTGCTGCCTGTGGGCAGCCCCCGCAGGATCAATTTGGGAAGGACGGCATCCCGTGGGAGGGACCCCACGTGGAGCAGGGGCAGAGAGTGGCCGTGAAGGAGTGGCAGAGATGAAGCATTATGGACTGGCCACAGCCCCCTTTCCCTTTTCCCCTGCACCTCTTGGGGGGACAACGTAGAATAAGGTGGATGGGGAGAAGGTGTTTTTAGTTTGCTTTTAGATTCTCATTTCTGTAGCTTGATAGTAATAAGTAATAAATTACATCAATCTCTCTATTCTGAGTCTGTTTTGCCCATGACAATAATTGTTGAGTAATCTCCCTGTCCTTGTCTCAACCCTTGAACCCTTTTCCATCAGATTCAACCCTTGAACCCTTTTCCACTACATCTTGGTCGAGGACGATCAGGTTAGAGATCATTTAGGCAAACCTGATATACACAAATCTATGGGCCCCAATGGGATGCACCCACAAGTGCTGAGGGAGCTGGCTGATGTTATTGCTAGGCCACTCCATCATCTTTGTAAGGTCATGGAGAACAGGAGAGGTGCCTGTGAGGACTGGAAGAAAGCCAATGTCACTCCAGTCTTCAAAAAGGGCAAGAAGGAGGACCCAGGAAACTGCAGGCCAGTCAGCCTCACCTCCATCACTGGAAAGCTGGTGGAAGGTTACCTGGAGGTCATCTCCAAGGTCATTGAGGATAAGAAGGTGATCAGTAGTAGTCAGCATGGATTCCCCAAGGGGAAATCAAGCTTAAGCAATCTGGTAGCCTATTATGATGGGACTACTGGCTGGGTAGATGAGTGGAGTGCAGTGGATGTTGTCTACCTTGACTTCAGCAAGGCTTTTGACCATCTCCCATAACCTCCTCATAGGCAAGCTCAAGAAGTGTGGGATAGATGAGTGGACAGTGAGGTGGACTGAGAACTGGCTGGATGGCAGAGCTCAGAGAATTGTGCTCAGTGGCATAATCTAGTTGGAGGCCTGTGGAGGCTAGTGGTGTCCCTCAGGGGTCAGTACTCATTCAACTTAGTCATCAATGACCTGTATGGTGATGGAACAGAGTGCACCCTCTGCAGGTTTGCTGATGTCACAAAGCTGGAAGGAGTGGCTGAGACACCAGGGGGCTGTGCTGCCATTCAGAGGGACCTTGGCAGTCTGGAAAGCTGGGCAGAGAGGAACCTCATGAAGTTCAACAAAGGCAAGTGCAGGATCCTTCACCTAGGGAGGAATAACCCCAAGCAGCAGTACAGGTGGGGGCTGACCTGCTGGAGAGCAGCTTTGCAGAGAAGGACCTGGGGAGTCCTTGTGGACAGCAGATTAATCATGAGCTAGCAATGTGCCCTTGTGGCCAAGAAGGCCAACGGTATCCTCGGGTGCATTCGGAAGAGTGCTGCCACTAGACCAAAGGAGGTGATCCTCCTCCTCTGCTCAGCCCTGGTGAGGCCACACCTGGAGTATTGCGTCCTGTGTTGGGCTCCCCAGTATAAGAGGGACATAGGACTACTGGAGTGAGTCCAGCAGAGGGCTATGAAGATGATTAGAGGACTGTAGCACCTGTTGTACGAGAACAGGCTGAGAGATCTGTGCCTGTTTAGCCTGGAAAAGAGAAGACTGAGGGGAGATCTCATTAATGTATACAAATGTCTGAGTGGAGGGTGTCGAGATGAAGCTGGTCTCTTTTCAGTTGTGCTCAGGACACAAGAGGCAATGGGCACAAACTGAAACACAGGAAGTTCTGGCTGAATATGAAGGGGCACTTCTTTATCGTGAGGGTGACAGAGCCCTGGCACAGGTTGCCCTGAGAGGCTGTGGCATCTCCTCCTCTGGAGATATTCAAAACCTGCCTGGATGTGATCCTGTGCATCATGCTGTAGGTGAGCCTGCTTGGCAGAGGGGTTGCAGTAGATGATCTCCAGAGGTCCCTTCCAACCTCAGCCATTCTGTGATTCTGAGACAGTGACTTTTCCCATATTAGTTCTTTTGCCATGTGATCATTTACTAATGCCATATATACTAATGTTCTTTCTGTATACAGCAGTGTAATTTTCATTAGTCATTTATTAGGATTAGGTACATATATATACATTACAGTTTAGTGATGTAAACCAGCGTGATTCTACTACATCAATGAATCCACGTGGACCCATTTTATGGCTATCTTTCCAAAGATAGGTTTGTATTAATAGTCCATTTCTGTGTTTTCTGGAAAGCAAATGCTGTAATGAAAACATCATGTAGGTAGGTGTGAAGGAGGAAAAACTATTTTAAATTACAAAGTATCTGTTGTGAACTGAACTTGGACTATAAAAAAAAAAAAAACAACAAACGGTTGAAAACGTCTAAGTAGAGGCATGTTCAAATAGGCAGCTGGAATCTACATTTTTTATTTTTATTTTTTAATCTAAGTTAATTCTGGATATGACAACAAATTTAAGGGTGATCTGAAGTTAATATTGAAATCAATAATAAAACTGTCATCCAATCATTTAGATACCTAAGCATTTTTGCGCAGATACTAATTACTCATGACTTTTGGAATCCCAGAGCCTCTGAAAGTCAGTTCACTTATCTAGACTGAAATAAATATGGATTACCGTGTCTAACTTCAGGGACTCAGACATGACAATGATGCAATCACTTACTGTGCAAAGGTCCACTGCAACTCATCTCTACCTCCTGTTAAGCATTCTTTGCCCTTGCCAACACCTTTGAACTGAATCCAGGAACTCAAGATACTGGAAGCAAACAAAGTAATTTTTGTTTTAGAGACCCAGACTTAATTTATCAGTTAGGATAAATTATCATTAAGTAACTCATGTTCACTGAGAAATATTCAATGTTTTCAGTGTACGTGTGTGTGTTGGGGGGGAGGGGGTGGCTATTACTCATGGAAAGGCTATTGCATGATAAATGTTTTCTTAGAGTAGTAGCTTGGTTGTTAGGTTGACACGCATGTGACAGTACTGAGGTTTCAATTATCTTCTTGCATCAATCAATCTTTTAGTTTTCAACACTGTTGCCTGCAGTAATGTCACAGCTTTTCTGTCAGACAGGAGAACTTTGCGGGAAATGTTATTCATTACAGCTGCAAATCTGTCACTGTGCCTGGCATGGCTTGTTAATGACAACATTTATTTCAAAGAGTCATGTTTCGCTTTGTTGCTGGAGAGTTGACTTTGTGATCATAAAATATAATGAAATGCCAAGAAGATGAAGTGAATGAAGTTTGCCAAAAATACAGCTAAAGTGATTCAGATCTCCTAAAAAAAAAAACAAAAACAAAAC
This sequence comes from Anser cygnoides, assembly GCF_040182565.1. Classification (NCBI taxonomy): domain Eukaryota; kingdom Metazoa; phylum Chordata; class Aves; order Anseriformes; family Anatidae; genus Anser; species Anser cygnoides. The sequence continues at coordinate 70,440,102 of NC_089875.1, forward strand.
GCACACACAAATACACTATATTTTGTTGAAAACATTTAATCACTTACTAGGAACATGAACATGGGCAGAGGAAAAATGTTGGTTAGAATACAGTACATAGAGCAGCATTCACAAACAGTAAGTTAGAGTTTCATTTGGCTTTCTCATTCTATAGTACTGGAAAGAAAAAGGCTTTTCAATCAATCTCTCAAAACAAATAAAAATAGACAACATCCAGCTCTTGTACAGCTAATATTGAGATGCCATCTTTCATTTCCCCTGTCTTAAAAGACTGAAGGGTCTTTCATTTGAGGAGAGGCAGAGAGAGCTGGAACTGTTCGATCTGGTGAGGAGAAGGCTTAAGGGGAAGTATATAAGTACCCGATGGGAGGGAATGAAGAAGAGGGAGTCAGACTTCTCAGTAGTGCCCACTGACAAAACAGGAGGCACTGAGCACAAATTAAAAAACAAAAACAGGAAACACAAAACACATACAAAAAAAATTTGAATGCAAGAAGACACTTCTCTATTATGAAGGTGGTCAAACATAGGTGGTTGCCCAGAGATGTTGTGGAATCTTCATCTGTGGCGATGCTCAAAACTTGACTGGACATAGAACCAGACAATGTTTTCTAGCTGATCCTGTCTGAGCAGATAGGGTTATACTAGATGATCTCAAGTCTGTTCCAAGCACAATTATTCTGTGATCTAGTGATTCATGGTTTCATAGAGTTTTATGAGTGGTATGGCAGCAAGTTCTGTGAGAGGCAGAAGTTCAGGTACAGTTTTTTCCCTATGGAAGCAAAAATTGTTCCCATCTCACATAGCCTAAGGAGGCAGCTTTCTTGTAGCAGGAAGAACACTTGGGTTATAATGGGATTTATGAGCACACCACATTCCTGCTATTGCTGTGAAATTTCTGCCAGTACCTGAGATATTAGATCAGTTATCTCTGCTTTTCGTAACAAGAGCTGTTGTGACTACTCCATAGGTATATACTTAGGCTGCAGACATCACAGGCAATCTTTCATTTGCCTTGTAAAATGCTTCTGCTTATTGGTGTGATACAAATAAAACACCCATAATTATATTTAGATTCACATGACATTGGTTGTGCAAGCCTCAAGGCAAAGTCAATCAAGGCAGGAAGTACTAGATGGGGCACAGTATCATCCTTTGCTAGGATGAGAAATATAGTCAGGCCGGATGCCAAGAGGTACTCATGTTGCTCTTTACTGATGTTGTTACACTACCTAATTGCTTGTTTTCTTCTCTAGTGAAGGATGTTTTTTCCCTTAGACCAGCAGGTCCCTGTGCTGGAACTCCAAGATAACACACCAATGCTTTGGATGCTGCTGAACAGGGCTTGCACAGCATCAAGGATGTCATCTTACCCCTGGATCCCCAAACTGAGAAGGATGGGGGTAGTCAAGAATTTGGGAGGGGACTCAGCTGGGACAACTGACCCAAACTGACCAAAGGAATATTTCATACCATGTGTCATCACACTCAGAGATAAAAGCTCAGGGAAAGAAGTAAGGCAGGACGTTCATGGTTATGGTGTTTGCCTTCCCAAGCAACTGTTATGTGTGCTGAGGCCGTGCTTCCCATGAAGTGGCTGGGCATTTGCCTGCTGATGGGAGGCAGTGAATGAATTCCTCTTTTCACTTTGCTTCCTTTAGTAAATTGTCTTGATCCAGAAGTCTTCATATCTTCCTTCTATCTTATGGGAAAAGAGGACAAGCAAGAGACAGGGTGGATGTTTGGCTGTTGTCTGTGGTAAAGAGGAGGAGAGGAGAGAGGAGAGGAGAGGGAGAGGAGAGGAGAGGAGAGGAGAGGAGAGGAGAGGAGAGGAGAGGAGAGGAGAGGACAGGAGAGGAGAGGAGAGGAGAGGAGAGGAGGGGAGGGGAGGGGAGGGGAGGGGAGGGGAGGGGAGGGGAGGGGAGGGGAGGGGAGGGGAGGGGAGGGGAGGGGGACGAGAGGGGGACGAGAGGGGGACGAGAGGGGGACGAGAGGTTACAAAGTTTAGCAAGCTATTAATCACTTACCAAGGATCTGTTGCGTCAAGGAATCTCTCACAAGGAATAAGGGATCTCTGCAACAGGTGTGACTTTGAGGTGTCCGTACTTAAGGGGAGATCCTGTCATGCAGCCAGCTGCCATGTAGAAGAGCTCAAAGGGCTCTTGGCCTGTGCACTGTTTATGGGATAAGATGATGGACTAACGGTCATCCTGGTTTTTTTTGGCACATGCACCATTGGCCCTCAGCTGCTGAGCAAGATGTCTGTCTGTCAGTTTGTTCAGCACCCAGTTTGAGCCAATACTGTGGTCACTATCAGGTATAGCTTGTACACTGGTCATTATCTGCAAGGCCTCAGGTGCAAGGGACAGTGTCTGAGCAAGGGAATGGCCAGACTGAAGGCAGGGGCTGGGGAGTGGGGCATACCATCATGGCTATTCAAATATTTTTTCAGAACTGAACTGATATATAATTTAATAAAGGGTCAGATCATGTTAGTTCTGAGGCAGTACATCAGAAGAGCATGGAGATGGAGAGACTCATCAGTTGAATGAGGAAGGTGGAATTATCAGCAAACTAATGATTATACAGGTTGTACATAGGTTGTCCTGGGGATATAACAAGGGCATACCACACGATAGTCCTCACACTGCAGTTGTTATAATATCTCCGTTGCAGTAGATGGAAGGGAGTGGATTTCATTTCCCAACAGAACAACTTATTCAATTAGTCTTAATGTAAACAACACTCAGTGCATGCTGATGCTTCCTGAATTTATTTTTTTTTTAAAGTTATGTCTATTCACCTGTTGCATAATCTCAAATTAGGAGAGAAGACCTTAGCACATAACAAGTGAAAAGTGAAAACGAATACCCTTGATTTTATCCCAAAAGTCAAGTACAAAATTTTAGCTATAGACATTTACAATTCCTTTTTTTTTTTTCCTCAACATTGTGGTGTTTATGAAGTTCAATAAGGAGTAAATGATCCAAGTTGTACAAAACAGAACAATCAGTAAAATCTGGATGTATGAGTAACTGCTAGAAGTTTTACTTCTGATTCTTTGTCATAACCAGTAAAAGAACCCATCTGACTTCAGAAATAAACTTTGTATTAGATTACATAAGATTGGACTCATTTTATTTCTCTGTGCAAGGCTGTTGTGTGAAGAGCAATCAATAAAATATAACTGGAATTTACGCTAGGCCTTGCCCTATGCCTTTACAGAAAAGCATTAGGGCATCATAGATAATAAATTTAATAAATACAAGAAATATGGAAATACTTCCATTCTCTGTACATGGAATAGAAGTTTATGTAAGAGAATCAAATGCAACCAAAACAAGAAAAATTCTTATTAATTGCCTCATTGCTTGATTTTTTTCCTCTCCTGGGTACCTCAAATCAATTTAATGTATAATATTGATCTATCTGTAATCTGAGAAAGTTGAATTTTGTGAGCTTTGAGCTTTCAAAGCATTCATTGTTAAATAAACGAAGAAGTATTTATAAAAATGGACAAGCTGCATAATTGTTGCTTGCTAGTTTTCCTAGGACATAAACATGAACTTCCTTTGTCTAGACTGGCTGATTATAACCCATCAAGCCATGATTAAGGAGTAATATTCTTCATTATTCAGAGAGAATATTAAAGACATCCTTGAACTGCAATTAGAATTTTTGAAACAGAAATCATAAAGGGATGTAATTTTCTATGTCTTTTCACTGAAGTAAAAGTTTTGTAGGAAGACTTAGGTGAAAAATGTTACAGTGGTCTGCATGTTGTATTCTGTTTCAGGATTCAGCAAACACATAACTTAAAATAAACCAAGGCAGTAAGCGTATTGCCTGTTCATAAATAGCCATAGCCTACACTTAAAGGAAAAGTTAGTAGAATTTCAGTCAAGATATGAAGCAGATTTTTTTTTTCCCTATTTTATTTATTTATTTATTTATTGAATGAGGCAGTGAAAACACGCCTGTCTTCCAGTACAGGAAACAGAGAATGTTTCTACATGTGATATAGACTTTGAGTGTTTTTACATTTACATTGGAACATATAGCTCATTTTGTAACGTCTATTTAGGAAGTACTCTTGCTCCTGTTTTCTAATAATATAATATATGTCAGAGTACCTAGTACTTACTCTTATATGAGAAACTGCATAATTAAAATGACTAAAATTTTTTGGAGAACAGCTGGAAACTTTGGAACTGACTCTTAACTGTCACTTTGATTCCCTTGGAAAGTTAAATTTCATATGTGCTTATTTAAAGGGTTGTATATAGATGTTACATGAACCTTATATTTCAGCAGCACCATTGCTTCATAGTCCCTGAAAAACTCATTGATTGCCTTTCTGAGTGGCAGTTGACTGGTGATCATAAATTAAGCCACTGTCAATCCAGAAACAAAAGTACTGTGCTTGTTTTCTCTCATGAACAAACAGAAGGGAACTTCCCACGTAGCAAGTCAAATTTTAAAGTGATTAACAAATATTCTGCTGCAATTTGTGGATATTACTGAATTATGTGGTTTGTCCATCAGGGAATGTAGAGAAGGAACATATGAGTAATAACTGTCGTAAACACAGTCTATCCGGTCCTCTAATTTAACTGACTATCTATAGGCCAGACATCAGAGGACAAAGACCTCATCTGACAATGACCATGCCCACTATCTTGAAAAATGCCTATTCTTGACCATCTTTTGTCAACTTCAGATTTTGTTTCCTTTTACTCAGAACAGCCAAACTACTCCAAAATGCTGGCTGCCTGCTATTCCCTTGCCTCCCAGTGTTCTTGTACTACATGCAATTTCCCATAGAATGGGATCCCTCTTCACGTTTTTCAACACACCTCTTAACAACTTAGTGTTTTGTGCCCTTTGGTAAATTGCCCATTCCTCTAGGAAATTTATTATAAATTGATTTCACATCTTGTGGCTGAGTTTGCCCCCTTGTTCCATGTTGAAGCTGAATCACTGCTCAAATGAGCTTTTTCACTGCTACTAGAAAATGCTAAAGGCATTCTGATAACTCCTTAGACTTGTTAGATGCTGCAGTATAAAGTGCTTTGCTGGCACTTTATGGTATCTTTGTAGAACTGTTTTTTCTTTCTTCAGAAAGGATGAATTCATTCTCGGAGGACTGCTTCTGTTTGCAGATCTATGAACCAATGTGGACTTATTTCACAGAAATTAAAAAATAATGCCGCGAATCACCTTTACTCTGTAGTGCTGCCAACCTAATTCATCTCCTATTTTGTAATGTGTTAAAATGCACATCAAAATGTTAAACTTGTATTTCTCTCATTGAAGGCAGAGAGCATATTTAGCAGGCTGAGAAACACCTTTCCCATTTCCAACACAAATACATATCAATAAATACTCTGCTGGCCTGTTCCCAATGTTTCTCAATTCCCAGTGAATTTTATGATTCTTATTTCTAAGAAATGCATCAAGATGATAAATCTGTTTGTAATTATTCTAGTGTATGCAATTTATTTATTTAACATATCAGTCCAAGAAAGGTCCTCTTCTAAGGAGACATTTTTATCACAGACAGAATTTTTAGCTGGCATAACATAAATATGAGAGGCAATTTTTCATTGTGAGGGAATGGGTTACTTGAGGCAATTGAGAGTCTGGATAAAATGGAAATGAAAGAAAATGTCGCACTGTTTACATGTCACCTTGGTCTACATGCACTTGTTATCTCTACAAAACCTGAGCAGGCTCTATGGCTGTGTTCAAGTATGCCTCTGTTTTAGAAACTCTGCCCTTGAGCTAACATGGACATCTCCCCAAGCTCCTGCAGGTGACCTGCGAGCTCACTTCCTCAGCGTGTTTTTCCATGTGCTTTATTGTTCCTCAAACCCATGATTACACTCATTCCCCAAATAATGTTTTTACATCCTGACAAGTGTCCTCAAAATACCTTCTTTTCGGATGCTGCCTGTATGGCAAATACAACCTACATCATCTTTCTAGCTCAACAATACACCCCTATAGAGGAAAAAAATGTTGTAATACACCCATATTCAGAGACCAGCTCTTAACTCCCTACTGGGAGTTTCCGGTCCAAGAATCAGCTGCTCAATCAGAGCCTCTCTGTTCAAGGTACCTTAAGCCAGGACCTTACTTCTAGCCTATATGCCTGTCCTGAGGAGCTTCCCAGCATATTGCTCTAGAGTGAATGAGCACACCATCTTCAGGTGGTGCAATTAGCGGAGAGGTCCTCAAATCTGTGGCCACATGCAATGAAACTCATAGAATCATTAAGCTTGGAAAAGACCTCCAAGATCATCTGGTCCAACCATCACCCTACCACCAATGTCACCCACTAAACCAAGTCCCTAAGCACCACGTCCAACCTTTCCTTAAGCACCCCCAGGGACGGTGACTCCACCACTTCCCTGGGCAACCTGTTCCAATGCCTGACTACTCTTTCTGAGAAGAAATGTCTCCTAATTTCCAGCCTAAACCTTCCCTGGCACAACTTGAGGCCATTCCCTCTAGTCCTATCACTAGTTACCTGTGAGAAGAGGCCGACCCCCAGCTCCCCACACCTTCCTTTCAGGTAGTTGTAGAGAGCAATAAGGTCTTCCCTGAGCCTCCTCTTCTCCAGACTAAACAACCCCAGTTCCCTCAGCTGCTTCTCATAAGATATATGTTCCAGGCCCTTCACCAGCTTTGTAGCCCTTCTCTGGACACACTCCAGGGCCTCAATGTCTTTCTTACTGTGAGGGGCCCAAAACTGAACACAATACTCGAGGTAAGGCCTCACCAGAGCAGAGTACAGGGGAACGATCACCTCCCTGGTCCTGCTGGCCTCACTATTCCTGATACCAGGATATTGTTGGCCTTCTTGGCCACCTGGGCACACTGCTGGCTCATGTTCAGGTGAGCATTGACCAGCACCCCCAGTTCCTTTTCCTCTGCACAGCTTTCCAGCCACTCTGCCCCAAGCTTGTAGTGCTGCATGGGGTTGTTGTGGGCAAAGTGCAGGACCCAGCACTGAGCCATGTTGAACCTCAACCCATTGGTCTCCGACCATCAACACATCCTGTCCAGATCCTTCTGCAGGACCTTCCTATCCTCCAGCAGACTGACACTTCCCCCCCAGCTTGGTGTCGTCTGCAGACTTATTGAGGGTGCATTTAATTCCCTCTTCAAAATCATCAGTAAATACATCAAAGAGGATGGGCCCCAGCACTGACCCCTCGGGAACACCACTGGTGACCAGTTGCCAGCTGGATTTCACTCCGTTCACCACTACTCCCTGGGCCCAGCCATCCAGCCAGTTTTTGACCCAGCAAAGTGTGTACCTATCCAAGCCATGGGCTGCCAGCTTCTCCAGGAGAATTCTGTGGGAGACCATGTCAAAGGCTTTGCTGAAGTCTAGGTAGACTACGTCAACAGTGTTTCCCTCATCCAACAGGTGGGTCACCTAGTTGTAGAAGGAGATGAGGTTGGTCAGGCAGGACTTACCTTTCATGAACCCATGCTGACTGGGCCTGATTCCGCAGTTGTCCCGCATATGCTGCATGATTGCATTCAAGATGACCTGTTCCATCACCTTTCCTGGCACTGAGGTCAGGCTGACAGGCCTGTAGTTCCCTGAGTCCTCCTTATGACCCTTCTTATAGATGGGCATAACATTAGCAAGTCTCTCTCTCACATTAGCAAGACCGCTGATAGATGATGGAAAACAGCCCAGCAATCACATCTGCCAACTCCCTCAGCACCCTCGGGTGGATCCCATCTGGCCCCATGAACTTGTGTCAGTCCAGGTGGAGCAGCAGGTCTCTAACTCTTTCCACCTGAACCGTGGGGGGTTTCTTCTGCTCCCCATCCCAGACTTCCAGATCGGGAGGCTGAGTATCCCAAGGATAAGTGGCCTGGCTAGTAAAAACAGATGTAAAGAAGGCATTAAGAACCTCAGCCTTTTCCTTATCCTCAGTAGTCAAACTACTTTTATGCTGACTATCCAGCCATCTGGATGGTGTTCCCAGGGCCGCATACAACTGTGTCATGTTTTTGTTTATAGATTATGTTATGCATGATTATGTTATGTTACATGTTGTGTTATGGATCATGGATTTAGCTAGTTATTAGCCATCTTTATCTAGACTAGCAAACTTTATTGATATGACAATATAATAGTTATGATCTCATTTTCTGTGTATTGTAGCTTTTCATTTCTGTGAGTTTGTTGTCTTCTGTGTTTTGTGGAACACATTAAATACAGGAGAAAGTCTCAGAAACAAGAAAATATGTAACTAAGTTAGAATCATTTGAATTGAAAGATATACCTACTACTTGCACATGGAGAGTTTATTAAGAATTCTCATTACAAAAACGAGATCTAAAGAGCCCTAGAATTAGCCATGAAACCAAAGGAAGATATTTCCATTTTCCAGATGGTTAGATCATATCATCCTTCTCTAAGAAAAAAAAAAAAAAAAGACTTTTGGTAGAAAATATTGTTGACTATAAGGAACAGTCTTAGGTCTAGCGAGATTTAGTGATATCCAGAACTGGTTATGCATAAGAAGACCACTTAAATCACATGAGAAGTACTAAAAGTGTCAGGCAATGAAAGATCAATATGAATGAAGCCACCTTCCTGAGATTTTTATAGAGTAATAATGGTGAACCATTAAGTTGCCTGACCATGATTTCCTTAATATCAGTTAGATGACTGAAGTTCCTTGAAATAATCCCTCTGAAATGCTTCACATATTTTATTAAAAAATCTGAATGTTAAAATTGTCATTCATGAAAATACTTATTTTCTCACCTCATTCCTTCCAACACTTATAAATTGTTTACTTTTTTAGAAGAAATAATAATAACAATAACAATAATAATAATAGTAATAAAGTATTTTGTTTCCTGCCTAGATTTGTCTTGTTTAAATTTGTGGACATGAATGTTTGTATAGCAGATATGTTAAGTGGGTGAGGAAATAGACAGTGACTTTTTTTTCACTTATCTGTATATGGAAAGTCAGTTACACAATGCAAGACACAAAGTCAGAAATGGAAGTTGTATAACTTCAATACTCTGATTTATAATTCTATTTATGTGTTCAAGTGTTGCATTAATGTTTCAGATTATACTCTGTGAGTGTTGTCTTTTTTTTTTTTGTCAGTTGATGAGAAACACTGAAATTTTCCAGACATACCTTTTCAAAAATTTGCAAGTACAGTGAGCAATCTTAGTCTTAAGTGTATGATCCTGCATTTGGTTATATTGATACATAACTTAATAAGAAATTTATCAAGAAATTTATGTTGTTCAATATAACTGGTTGGGTTTTATTATTTAACATCATAAATATTAATATTAATTCTCAACTCAAACACAAAAGGTTGTATAGTTATTCGATGATTAGCAAAAAAAAAAAAGTATGACTAAAAATTTATCTTTCCTTAAAAGTTATAAACTTTCTTTCCTTTACATTTATTTTTAGAGATGAGATGGCCTGCTTTTAATTCATTTGCCATTTAATCCATGCTCCATTAATTTTATATTATATTAATTTTGTGTAGCAAGTAAAATTACACAGTTTCTGTGGCATATTAAATCAAAACTATTGCTTTTATCAGCCACTTCCAAATCTAAAAAAAATATAAAAAATCCTTACTATGTTATTTTGACAATATCAGATTGATATCAATTAAATTATAATCCTACTTTAGCGTTTTAATTACATGAGCTTCATAATAATTTTTCCATCCTTCTGCCTATAACTGATGCTATGATGACAGGATCATAATTACTTGAGTCACTGTGTAGCCTTTTAAAATACTGGAACAAAATTAGCATCCTTCCACTCTGGAATTTCCCCAGCATTCCAAGATTTATTGAGAATTAACATTAGCTTTCAAATATTTCCTTTTTCAGCTCTTTAAAACTCTTAGTTGGAAATGTTTAAATTCATTACTTACTGTGTGGGGGTGGGGAAACACAACTGCTCTGGAGAGTCCTTAAACTTTCCAGGAGTTCATGTATTTCAAAAATTCTGTGCATTAGTTATATATTTTTCCATTGGGGCTTTATTTTTAGAACTATTTCCATAATACTGGAGGTTAGTAAATGGTTTCCTAATAAATTAGCCTTGCCTTTTAATTTCCGATTTTCTCCTTAATTTAGAATTTCTCCTTAATTTAGTGCAGGTCTTACCCATAAATCAGGGTGGTGGTGCATAATTTAGCTCTAATGTACCACATTGTTCACAAGGCCTTGACTGCTATAAAAAGTGCCCCTACTGAGTGAATAGCAATAAGCTTACACATAAGGAAGAGAGTTTTGTGGGGTCTGCTTCTCAAACTTCACTGAATAGCTTGGTGGTTTGATATAGTTCTTTCATTTTCTTAATTTTCCACATAGCTGAAAAATAACTTGTAGTACAGCTGTCTTGATATGTCCATACAAAACATATTTTCCACGAGAAAGAATGCATGCTTGTTGCCATTTTTTTCTCTTCTCTTCTAAGTCCTTTTCTCTGTAGTGGGAATGCATGGCAAAGAAGTACCCCAAAACAAGATCCATGACATGCCAGACTAAATATTCTATGAAGTGACTACATTGGCTGTACATTAGGAAAGGTATGTTAGATGTTCAAGGTGATCTACACTGACAGTAAATTTTTTGGTTGAACATCACTGGTAATCATGGCATTGGTGAAAAGAAGCATAGAAGATCATTTTAAGAATATGTAAGAAGAAAGAAAGAAAGAAAACACAACTTTTATTGCAAATAGAAGAGAACCATAACAAATGTGCTCAATAAAATTATAGTGGGGAATAAAACAATATAAAAAGAATTAGCGGTACTTTTTGGTTAGGATGTAGCTGCTAAGATTTCAATTTTCATTCTATACATCTGTTACTATTTGCTTGTTAAAAACTGAATTTATGTTTTTCCTCTTTCATTTAGACAGCACATAATGTTTCCAACAAATTTATAACTTTAAACAAATTTTGTCAGCACAAGGAATATTTCCTCCATTTAATGCAGAATGACTTTGATTGGTGAGATTAACTACCATAAGCATGACTATAATAAATAATACTATGTCCTCAATAATCAAATGTTAAATTTATCTATATTATCAGTTTAAGAAAGCTTTCCTTTCCACAGATGGCATTTTCAGATCTATTTCTGATGGAAAATAAAAAGATGGAAAAATCCTAATTGATATACATATCTTTCACTTTATCTTAGTTATATATGTACAAATCCTGAAATTTCTAGCATTCATATGTTTTTACTGATTACATTTTGAGTAGTAATCTTTTATCTTTTGGGGTTGGTATATAATAGTGAGCTCATCAATCCAAAAGAGAGATTATCTAACAAAGCTCTATTTGTATCTGTTATGGCTCAGATGATGCTTTCTCTGTAGCATGACCAATTGCCCCTGTATTTGATGATCTTTCTGTCTTGTGGAGCACCTGGTACTGTCACTACAAGGTACGTACTCTCCCTCATAGATCACATCAGATAGGCAGAGTTGGAAAAAACAGTGCTGCAAAACTCTTGGTGCTGAACTGCACTCCTAGCAACAAAGTGTGTCTCCTAGAGCAAGTAGCCTCTAATGCTACTCTGCCTACCTCTCTGTCTTTGGTACAGTGGAATGGATTTTTAGATAAATTAACCCCCACACACACCCAGATGTTATGCTCATTTAGAAACATAGGTGTAAATTTAGAGATCACCAGTCCCTATAGAGCATCTTGCTTTATCTGTCTGTCTGTCTGTCTATCTATCTATCTATCTGTTTATTCCTAACTGCTTAAAACTGTATTCAGTGTCCTTAATTGTGTTTTTATCCATTGGATATGAAACATTTACGATTGTCTTGGGACAGAAAATGACTATATGACAAGTATAGGTACAGGTCATATAGCCTCTCAGTTATTTTGAATGTCTGAACTGAAGTTTCGTGGGGAAACATTAAGAAGACATTTTTTTATGACTATCTGATATTTAATACTTTAGTTGTGGGTAATGAAATATTATCCTGTGTGATACATTCAGAGGTGAAGGATGCACAGACAAGAGAGTATAAAGATATATCCAATTAACAAATCTCTTCTTGTTTTGAAAACACTTCCCCCCCCCCCCGCCCCGAATGGGAGCATAGTGGGCTTTTTTCTTGGATGTAGACAAATGAAACTTATCACTAGGCAAAGAAGAGGGGGCTTCCAAGGGATATTAAATGCCCTATGGATTTGTGCATTGTCCCTGAAAAAGACATAATAATTGTCACCCTCAGCACAAAGTCAGAAAACAACGCCCACTCCCTAGAAGTGATCTCTAGAGGACAAATCTGCTGTACATTCATTGGGCTGCCTAGTGGTACTCTGTCTTTGGCTGGCAGTAAACAAAAATCCTGGGGCCCGATCCAAACAAAACACACCAAGCTTGATGGAAAGGTCCCCCACAGGCTGTAGATCAAGCCTTTCATCTCCAGAATGACATGTAGGCTCCATTCAGCAGCACTAAATTCAGTTTCAAAAAAAAAATAACATGCTTTTTTCTGTCAGGTAAGGAACATGTTCCAGTAGTATCTTGACCTTGACAACATCAATGGTGCCAAACGGGGCTGTACTGATGCATCAGATCCCCCTTGGCTTGAATTAGACATATGTGAGTGAGGCAAGTAAGGTGTTATTTGTAGTATTGCCAGAAAAAAAATCTTTTCTTGTGAAGCATTGACTGTTTTTTTTTTTCTTTTTTTTTTTTTTTTCCCTAAAACAGAAAAGTAACTCAGCTGGTATCTTGAGCTGATAATTTAATATATAAAAAGGAAAGACAGGAATTTTCCTTGGTCTATTCCATTTATATGTGTAGAACTAAAGAAACACCATTAAAACTGAAACAGTTGGAATCCTGTTATTTCTTTGAACGTGTGAGAGACAATTTTCTTCCAAGACTTTAAATTAAATATTATAATTTCTCAAATTGTCAGAAGAAAAAAAGAACAGGATATCATTCATTGTGAAGTTGTCAATATGCTTCTTTTCTTTCTTTTTTTTTTATTTTTTTTTTATTTTTTTCCTTGTTATAGCAATTGCATTCACAATGTACAATATTCTCTTCCTTGACATGCCGAGGGAACTGTTTGACTGCCTAACAGGTTTTGAGAAAACCTAAACACTTTCAGGATTTTTTTTCCCTTTACTTGAGCTTTTATATTTTCATTACAGTCTCCTAGGTACAGTTGTTTAACATAATGACAAACCTTTCTAAGGATTATTTTTCTAAGGAGAGCTGATCTACTTAAAGTAGTATGCTGCTGTCACTTTGATTCTGGTTATTTGTTCAATAATAGTTGCAGTTTTTATTGTACTTTTTGTGCATAAATATAGAACCTGTTTTGAAGAAAAATGAACTCGTGGTTATTCTGGCAGAAAAATGCTGTATGTAGATGTAATAATATGCTTTACTGGTCAAGAAACAATCAGGTACAAACAGGTACAGAATAATGACAATATTTCAATGCGTTGCAGTTAGTTCTAGCTGAAAGAAAAGATTGGTCCAAAGCACAGATAATGAAGATGAGCAACGTACACAGTGTCTTGTGCTTCGATAACTTGTAGAGCTGTGAAAGGTGGCATAACATAAGAGGAAAAGCAAATTTTCATCCAAGCAGAAGGAAAACCGTTCATTCTATATGCATCTAACTGCTTGTGGGTTGGCCCTGTTTAACTCCCAGTGAAGGATTACCAGAGAAATAATGGACTGCTCTTTGTGTGCATTGTGTACATGTTGGGGGAGAAGGCGGAATACAAATAAATATATTACTTCTCCTTGTCATCTGCTGTCAGCAAAAAAGTTTTGGCAAAAGGGATGTTGACTGTGATTTAGCAGCATGCAGCAGAAGGGATTGACCTGATTACAGTAAGAACTCTTAGTTCTCAGCATTTTTGTTAATCGTATAAATCTCAGCACTTTTGGTAATCACTAAAATTTAAGCTTCAGTATGTGACAGCTCTGACTGGAGAGTTTCCTAGCTGCAGTGCTGGGAGCGAGCATGAGAGCTGGGTAGGGACACACCAGTCCTACTCTTTAGAGTGAAGGCAGAGTCAAAACCGGCCTGAGCGAATGATCTGAGCCAGGGCAGGTACAGTGCAGGCCTGGAACTGGCTCTGGATCAGTCTTCTTGCAGAGGTTTGGGCTGTTCCTGCCCAAGTCATTTCCTCACCAAAACAGCAGTGTGGCCATGTAGGCTCACATGCAAGTTTGCTGCTCAAATGAAGGAACTTCTAATAACAGGGTATCCGTTTTATTCATTTGTCTTTTTCTTTCCAATTATGCCGGCCTGAACTTGAATAATCATACGTTTTCTTCAGGCTGATGTTCAGGTGTGCACTAGTTTATGGCTGTAATTGCTCAAATGTTCCTCAAATGTTTGGTAATTATCTCAGGTAGGTGTTACTAGGGGATGTAAATAGGAGGAAATGTGCTGAGAAAAAGATTGTTTAAACATAGGTCTGCCTTTGCTAAGGCAGAACTGAGCTAATCACTGCTCAACACTATTTTGTGCAGTGCTTGTACAATGAAGCACAAGCTTATCTTGGACCTTAAGATGTGACTATGACATTAGTAATGTACAATTACATTACTGTAATGGCATCATTTTTATAATGGCTTTTAACCTATGATTTCATTTAAGAATTTCCAAGACGCTTATTCCATACCTTAGCTTGTTGAGATATTTGTGCTTACAACCTACACATTAAATTTTATGTGCTGACAACAAGGTGTTTTCAGAGAGAGGCTTTGGCTTGGATTCATTTTCTCCCTGTTCAGACAGAGAGAGAAATTTGTTTACCACCTGAGCATTTAATCATTCATTAATGTGGTATCTAACGATCTTGGAATATTTGTTACCTGCTTGAATGATATCTAATTTATTTTTTCTACTAAAAGGAGTTTCCAGTTAGCTACTTTTACTTGATCTACATACCAATCTACCCAGGCTTCTTGCTTAAGTCCTTTTGACCTCAGAAGGACTATTGTGCAAGTAATTACTGTCCCTATGATGTGTATTGCCACTTTTAAGCATTTATTAGCTATCACAGAGATGCCAGTAAACCAGTGCATGAGCTAAGAAGTGTATGGTTCTGAATACGACAGCTCTGTGCTCTCAGACTGGTTCGTGAGGTGTATGTGATATTTATCTGGTGTCAGAGGCAAGTGATGTTATTACATCATTCTGCAATGCTTAGGTTCACAGCATTATTTACATAAATTAAAACAGCACGTTCTAATGTGCAGGCATAATCTTTCATTTGTTATCTGTAAGAAAAAACACAACCCAATTATTGAATTTTAATGTTATATTTTGATTACATATTGAAAGTCTTGCAAAAAAAATCTGGAAAAATCATTAGTACGTCTAATTTTAAAAGAAGTATAATTACTGGCTAATATTGTTTCTATCCATTATTATCTGTGTATTGCAACTGTGCACAATTTTAAAGGCACAGAATGATTAATTTTTCCACATGGGCGAATTACACAGTTATTTGTAAATAACCTGGCACCTTGCCAAAGTCACGCAGTGACTGCAGCTCTGACATTTTGCTGTATCTGCTTTTAGCATTCTGCTTATGGAAAACTATAAACTTGCACAAAAGAAACGGGAAGCTGACAAAATGCCCTCAGTTATAGCTCTAAAGAAAAAGAATTACTTTGGGAAAGCCATTTTGGAAAACCATTTCAAAGAAACAGAAAAGGTACAAAAAATGATACCTTTCTGCTCTTTGCCTTGCAGTTAAACTGCCTACTATTTCATTCTGTCCAATCTGGTTTGTTTGTTTGTGTATTTCTTAGACAGAGTCTATTTTTCCAATATGAAACAGCAACCAAGGAAAAATGACAAAAGAATGAGTATAAACAACAGAATACTCCACCTTTAAAGAGCTACCTTCTTCATGGGAACTTAATTGTAGTCATTTATGGGGAATGCTAAAGGACACAACTCCATATGGGAGCTAAAATAAGAGCTAAAGTGCACCATTACTACTGAAAATTTTAGGTTCCATAAAGAACTCTCTCTACACTATTCAAATTCTATACTAGAATTTTATCCCTTTTAATCGTGAATTTTGTCATAAGATATGCTTATTGTTTTATTTTTCTTTTCCTAAAGGCAACTGGTTATTTCTCTCTCTCTCTCTCTGTGTATATGCTTGCACATGTGCCTGCATATTTATTATATTCATTATGTCTGCAATAATAGTGTACAAGAAGCCTGCTCAAACACATGAACATACAGTGCCATGAACTGTACAATCAGAATGAAATGCATTTCTGTACCTTCAAACCTTATAAAATAAGTGAATAACTTGTAGGTCAAATATGTGCTTTTTTGCTGAAATCAGCTGAGTTTCACGGGACACTTTGGACAATCCTCTTAAACAGGAATAAAATACCAGGTTGATATTAGGATATCTTCCATTTGTAAGGATGAGATGGCTACTGGCAGCTATTGCAACTACGGATGCATAGTCTAGCTTTGGTGGAAGAATAAAATTTGTGTAAGCCAGGCCAGGGACAGATGAATTCTGGGAAGCCTCTGTTACATTTCATAAAGCAACAGTATGCACAGCACTGACTGGTGGTAATGAAGGATTAAGGACTACATAGTCTCCCTTGAAAACCAGTCCTTGCCAGCAATAAGATTAAAACCATCTGCTATTTAGGAATTTAACTGTAATTTTAAGGTTACTTCATGAAAAACATATAGGATAATGTCTGGTTATGGAGAGCATAAATTTCATATTAAGATGAAAAAGCAGGTAGGTGAGGGTAGAATACTTCCAGTTCCTTGTAATTTAGCTTCTGGCATATTTATTTAGGATTAGAAGGGGTGTCATCAGATAATAAAGGAATTATTCATTGACTGCACTTAGAAAAATGTATTTTTGCATAAGAATCTAATTTATACCCAACATAACTTGTTTTTAAGATACAAATAAAGCAAAAGTAGAAGTGAATGTACAAAAAAAAAAAAAAAAAACACAAAAAAAACCCACAAGAATTTTATGTGACTTTTACCAAAAGGTACCCAATGTATTTGCCTAATGCCATACCCCAAACTGCTGTTATCATTATAATTTTCAAGAATATCATAAGTATTGAATTAAACACTTCTTTTCTGTAGTTGCATACTTAGATATGCACAGCTGTCTGACACACTGCCTAAGACATTTTGTTTTAACAACACATTCTTTGTCTTCCTCTGATCTGAAGACATCACGCAGGATTAAAGGAGAAGAACTCATTGGAGGTAGCCTGTGCCTTTGGATGTTTGACTTGCTTCCTGTCCTTCCCAGCAGTCAACAGGCTTGGTCCCACCATGTTCAGAGCTCAAGGACTGTGGGAGAGGGTGACACAGACAACGGACTGACCGATCCAGGAGCTGGGCATGGTGCTTACCATGTTATCATGCTCTTAATACGAGTTCACAGCAGTCTTGTTTCTGGTTAATGTAATTGAATAGATATTGTATTTAAAATAATTAATTAGATAAAGGATATCTTGTTATTCAGATCTGGTCTCCTTATTTTCTATTTTCTTCACATTCCCTAAAGTGAATACATCAATACAAGCAACTCCCTCCGCTTATTGAATATTGATAGGTCTGAATGTTTTGCATGTACCCGTTGAAAACAAATATATCAATATATTTACTTGTGACTAAGGTAACCTTGATAATAGTTGAATCATCTTTGGTTATTCCCCACCCTGTGCCATAACCCAATAATTTCAGTTATCAGACTTTTTAGATGAACAGAATGTATACTCTGGAGTCCACTGACTTCAAATAGTACCTTGTAAATTGAGGCTGAGACATAATGATCTCTTCAGAAAGAATATAAATAGTAGGTTAGTCACTCCTCAGTGAATACCGTGAATAATTTAACTTGTGCCTTTACTATTCACCACAGTCAATTTGACCCATATATTATCTCTCAGGTACCAATCAGAAGGAAAAATGTTGCTTTCATTAAATTTCATTATCACCACTGTTATTCTATTTCTTACTTCACTTTAGAGAAGTAATCCAAAGCAGAGCAATAGATTTTAACAGTCACCACTGATTTGTCAACATTGCATTTTCACTTTTTTATTGGCTGCAAGCAGAACAGTCAGGAAAAATAGGGCATACTGAAAAAAAACTCCAAGTGACATCCTAAAAACACACACATTATAGTTATCACATTTTTTCCTTCTTAAAAATATGACTTCTATAACCTTCTAGGAAAATGCCACCTATTTCACTTTTTTTTTTTTTCTCTTGTAGAACATTTCTCTTGCTTTTAGTGAAATCTCAATTGAAAAGTCAATCCTAATTTTTGGTATTGTCCTTTTAATTTTGGTCATTATAAAGATACATTTATAAGATTTTAATGGTCTGGAAACAAAACAGCATTCTGGAATGCAGAGTTGTTCACAGGAAAATGGAAACAATAAATAATTTGATATATTTTTATTAAAATTGTAGCAACAGTGTTGGAAAATGCATCTGAAGTAGATTTGAATATTAATGTAGATTTGCAGTGAAAATGAACATGGCATATTAACCAGTATGTGGTACTTTAATCTCAGGAAATATACCACAGCAGACACACTGATGTGAAAACTAGGAAGATGTTATTACTTGTTTGGAAGATTCAAAACCTTATTCTGTACTGTTATTGTGAATTAATACTATAATACTGACAATACTATAGTGAAGTCTATTTGTAATATCAGAGGATTTTCCCAGTTTTAAATAATAATTATCAAAATGATCCTAGATGATTCCAGAAGCCAAACTCTTTCTAGGATTTTTTTTTTCAAGGATGTTTTAACAGTACCTTCACGTACGTAGTTTATTATTTATATGCTGGGTTCCTGTTTACAGAGTATTCCTCTTTATTTAGATCCTTTTCATAAATCAGATCACAGGACCTTGTCTGCTCTTTTTGAGAACAACAGTATAATAATATTTTGCAGAATTAAAACTTCTAAAAAATTTTTGAAAAAAAAAATCAAGTAGATAAATCGCCCAATGAGTCCTAAAAGGCATTTTTGGAAAGAGTGAGGAAACAAAATATATTAAAACTACTCATTATGTTTTGTACTTGTCAGGATACTTTTTCTTGCTCTTTTGTTCTCCTGGCAAGTTCCAGTTCTGAGAACTGTCGCTTTTTATGAAAAAAAAAAAAAAAATTACAGCTCAGTAAATCCAGAAATGATTGCTAATAATATTAGTATATTTCTAAAGTTGCTAACATAACTCATCACAGAATTGTTTTTGGTTTTTTAATGCTTGTTTGGTTTTGTTTTGGGGGTTTGATTTTACTTATTTTTTATCCACAGAAATTGAAAATACTTCAAGTTGAACACACAGGTCCATGGACACAGCACCAGGGGGTACATTGATAGGATGAAAAGCAATGGGCACAAGTTGCGACATGAACATTCTGTGAGATATAAGGAAAATACTTTAAATGTAGGGGTGGTCAGATACTAGAAAAGGTTGTCCAGACATGCTGTGGAATCTGCAATCTCCTTCCCTGGCAGTTCTTGAAACTTCACCAGACTAAATCCCACTTTGAGAAGAGCATTGGACTTCCTAAATTAGTCCCAAATTAGTTTGTGTCTCCGTAAATCTATGATTAGCACTTAATTTAACTGACTGGCTGGATTTGTGGACATTGCAGAAAAGTAGGTGTCCTGGTTTCAACTGGGATAGAGTTAATTTTCTTCATAGTAGCCGATATAGTGCTGTGTTTTGGGTTTAGGAAGAAAATAAAGTTGGTAACACATGGTGTTTTAGCTGTTGCTGAGCAGTGCCTACACTGAGTCAAGAGCTTTCCTGCTCCTGGTGCTGCCCAGCCAGCGAGGAGACTTGGGGTGCACCAGGAGCTGGGAGGGAACACAGCCAGGACAGCTGGCCCAGACTGACCAAAGACATATCCCCTACCATGTGGCATCATGCTGAACAAGAAAAGCTGAGGGAATTTGGACAGGGGGGCTGCCATTGCTTGGGAACTGGTTGAGAATCAGTTGGCTGGTGGTGAGCAATTGCGTTCTGTGTCACTTGTTTTGTGTCTTCTTTCCTTTGTTGTTGGTGGTGGTTTTTTTTTTTTTTTTTTCCCCTCTCCCTTTTCTTTCCCATTAAACTGTCTGTATCTCAACTGAGATAAACTTTATCTCAAAAGTTTTACTTTTTTTCCTCCCAATTCTCTCCCCCATCCGACTGTGGGGGGGAGGGCAATGAGCAAATGGCTGTGTGGTTCTTAGCTGCCTGCTGGGTTAAACCACAGCAGTAGGTAATAGATTGACAGATACAAGAATGAAGAGACTACAGCAGAATTCAAATAGTTTTATTGATATTATGAAAGTTTTAATACTGCAATCACGTTTGCTGTCACAATGGTGTGTTCATTTGACAGCAAGCATTTCTAAGGTGGAATCTTAATTCCAGCAAATTTAATTTTTCCAACAGAATTAGCTCCAAACAAGTCTTAAATTAATTTTGTAATTCCTGACTAGGAACTTTTAATAACATGTCAACACTACATTTCTCTTGGATGATTCCTTGTGCATGTCAGTGATATTTTTTATGGTTATTTTTATTGATTATTTAGGAGCTTTGGGGAATAATCCTAGCTATCAGTCTTACAAGAAACAGCTCAAAATATGAAGCTATAATACTGTATAAAATTTCCTGAGGCAGATTCTGACAAAGATGAGAATGAAAAAGGAAGAGTAGCGTATTTCAACTTTTCTCCTACTGATGTGGAAAATACTTAGTAGAATACCAGGAAGTATGGAAAAACAAACCCCTCTTAAGTACAGAGTAAGCAAAACACGTTCATGTGCATACGTCCAGCGAATTTTGAGCTATCTGCCTGACAGGAACAGATGTACCTTTCTTAAAGCAGAGAAGGGAGCAATACAAAAATATCTTCACCATTGCTTCTCAGTAGGGTCTGAATCATAAAATCATAACATGATCACCTATGCCGAAGGGTGAATTTTCACTACACTGGCTTTTATCATCTCTGTAGAACAGACCTGAGGAAAGCTTTTCAGTGGAAAGAAACGCCATTCGCTTTCTCTAACTCCTGAAATGGCAAACCTGTTATATGAGAAACCTTCCAAAGAGGAAGGCAAAGGCACTGACAGAGCAGTCTAGAGTGGTTGTTACAATTCACATTTCACATTCCACATTCAGCTGTTCAATTTCGCATTCAGCTGTTCTAGTTTTGTGATCTGTAGCTGGCCAGGGCAGATGATCTTGCTCAAGGCTTTTGTATTTATTTTGTTACATATTAACCACACAAATCAGGAAAAAGGAACCCTCTCATGTCAGGTAAGAAGAAACACTAACTTCATATTCCCCTTCCTTTTATCTCTTTCTTCTTTTAGCTCTAATACACACACATTGCGTCTCTTTTCACCCTTGTTATTACAATGAAGAACCAGCACAAAAGCAGAGCCAGAAACATCTTGGAATCCAACAGTAAAACAGCTAAATTTGTACTACAATGAAAAGCAAGCCTGCAATTTATGCTGAGTCATAACAAATTTTACCTCATACCAAAAGAGTAATCAGCCTGACTACAAAGACATCTTGGGACCACAGATGATTACGCTGACCAGTTCAAATAGGGTCCAGGTCAGACCAGAGAAGAGATGTTTGGAAGTATTCACCTGAAATAATCAAGTATTATTTCAGTGTCAGTAAACACTAGTATTTCCTAACAACTCACATTGTTTTTCTGAAGGCTATGGAATTAAACTCAGTAGCTAAAGAGAAAAAGGTTAATCTGTCAAAAACATATATAAAGTCTGTGACCTGAAATTAAACTTAATACACTTTACTAAACTTATCACAGCAGGAGAAAGAATTTCAAAAGTGAAGCTGAAATGACGTGGCAGTAAAGTTCCTTGAAACGTACTGCTGCTACTAGGCATTTCAAATAGTGGTTTAATTCACTGTTACAGAAATGATAGAATGGGTTAAAACTTTATCTAGAAATGTTCTTGTATCTTTTCATAATAAGAAACATATTTGACAATGACAGAAAGAGAGAAAACCAAAATTAGGAAGTTCAACCTGGAGTACCTTAGAAACCTGGTTAAAGACTTTCTAGGGGTTTTATAAATATGTTATCAATATCCTACATGGCCATTACATTTCAATAGAAGATATAAAAGGTGTGCTAGGTCCCTGAAGATTGGTAATATACTATTTACCATTCATTCCGAGCTTGTCAAATCGAATCCAACCCACACTAGAAGGAGGTTTTTCTGATGCTGATATCAAATTTTATGAGTCGACTACAGTTCTGTTCTAACTCCTGGAACTTCAGTGATTTATACTTTGGTCTCATGCCACAAGCAGTTCCCTCACAGAATTATGTGATTGTCTTGAACCAAGTCACAAGACTGTGCATTCACTGTGGCTGCATCTCTTGGCATTGTGCTTCTCCAGAGAGAAGTGCAACACCGAGCAGCCATCCTTGCTAATAATAGCTAAGAATGCTTCAGTAACACTTCTGAAGTGGTTCCATCTTAAATCCTAGTGGTAAAAATGGAGGACACTACCACTCTCTGTGTTAGTCATCAATGAACTAAGCATTCAAGAGCTATTATCCACAAACCATTACTGTGCCAATCACTCACATAAATGTAATATACAACAATAAAAATAAATATAAAAGCTATTTTTGAGCTTATAATGATAAGTACCCAAGACTTGAATAACATCAAGATTAAAAATGTCTGCACCTAATTTGCATCCAAACTCTTCTTTGTGCAAATGTGTTATCATACTGTTTTTAATTACACGGTGATACACTGCTTCTTCGGCAAGACTTTCATTAAGTGGAATTGTGATAAGCTGAGGAATCTTGCTTGTGTAGCTAACTTTTTTTTTTTTTTTTTTTTTTTTAAGCAGAAAACTTCCACAAATGCAAACACACAAAGTTTAAAAGGTTTATATCATAAGAGTAGCTTAATTCCATGGCAGTTCTAAGCCAATGGAGATTTCAGGTGATTTATCCATTTCTTTTGGAGAATGAAAATTGAAATTGAAATTCATTTCAACTGAGAGATTTCTCCATTTCTTTTTCTTCTAGAAAGCTACTTCTTCATAATTTTTACTACTATTTAAATAGATGATTCAGGTTTGCTCTTGGTGCTCTTGAAGAGAATCTCTGTTTCATATTTTAAGTTATACTATTTGCACTCTGAAAAAAATGAAGGCCCAAGTCAGGAGTCTCCCACTCACATCACAATGCTTTTTGAAAGTTTATAAAAAATTACATCTTAGGCTTACACTATGTTCATAAGGACCTTTCTCTTTCACACTATGAGCAGGACAAATTCTGTATGTTATATTAAAGTTTGCATATATCTGTAATCTTTTGGTATAAGTTCCCATTGGGGTATGATCAGTGTGAATGAGAAATTGTCTGGTTATTCTATATCTAAATTCACAATACTACAGTTACCAGCTATTTGGTAGTTTATTTACTGCTTTTGAAAGAAATATTAAACTTCATTCCTTCAGCATCTACAGAAAGCTAGCAGAAGAAATAATAGTCAGTTACGTGGACATACAGGATCCAGGAATAGCCTGTCATCTTTAAGTGCACACACACGAATCCGTATACACACATGTACATATACATACACATATATTACAGACTTAGGCACTTCTATTACAAACTTAAGAACATACATACTACCAGGTATGAGCCACATGCACTTAAACGATCTTCCTTATGATTCAGTCTGGAATATATTTTTTCTGAGACATGAAAATTTGACACTGTAGGAAAATACTATATCTTATTTACAGCAGATGCAAAGCTTTTCTAGGTTATTTCTCTAAAAATAAGTACCATATCTATCATCTTCTTTCAGGTGTCTCCAAATACCAAGATAAATTTTAAGTAAGAATAGTATGCCAGTGAATATACTGTGCACATACTCTGTTGTTGTAGTTTCTCATCTTCAACTGATGTGACACCAGTAGTCAGCTGTCAACATTCAGATACTACATCAACACATCTAGCACTAGAAAATGTGATGTTATTCTGAGAGTTTCCACATCATAATTATTCAGGCCACTCCACTGATCAAGGAATTTTCTCTCCCTTTGGTTGATAAAACCAAAGAAATGGTAGTGAAAGAGCAAGCTTTAAGTGTTCTACAGTAGTTCTTTTTAATTTCATAAATTGTTTCCAGAAAAGCTCTTACTTGTATTTTATAGCTACTGCTATTTGGGATTCTTCTACGACAGAACAGGCTGGCAGCGCTACAAAAAAGCAACTTTTCTCCATGTTTTATCAGTAACGTCAGGGCAAGAAATATCAAAGTTACCTGCCATTAAGGAAAGAGAATCACTTCAGTTTAGTGAATTCACATGCTAGAAACTCAGGCAGAGTTGAGACTGTGATTTCTGGGGGCCCTGTCTATTATTCTCTGTATGAGTCTGTCAGCAATCAGTAATTGAAAAGAAAGTGAATTGAACAAACTTTGGAAGTTTTGACCCCACAGAGATGTCCTTTTTTTTTTTTTTTTTTTTTTTTTTTTTTTAAAGATGTTATGGTTGTGTAAACAACTCTAAAGGAAATTAGCAACCACAAGTGCAATTGCCCATGGAATTTGCATCTGGCTGCATCCTCAATGCTGGTGGTGTTGCACTAGGTCTGCACAACTGACAGGCTAACAAATTTCAGGTACTCTTTGGTACCTGGGGAGGTGAGAGGGGAAAGAGAAAAGAAAAAGGGATTTTTTTGTTTGCCTTATTATTTTTTTTTTCTTTTTACCTGGTAAACTAATTCTGAATATCAAAAGAGAGCATTATTAGCTGATCATAGCTTGAACTTTAAAGCGTCTTGACAATCAGAGAATGTGAGCCTAGTGCCTAGGTATGCAACCGGACTGATTTCCTGTTTTCCAGATGCAAAGCTCTCAAAACTCATTGAATAATTGCAGTAAACATAATGTTACTGGTCATTGCACTGAAAGTATTTGAGAGAGCCCAAAATACAAAACTGGACTGTAACGGGTGTCATGGATGGATCAGCATCCTCTGTCTCAGAGGTGTATAGTTTCTGGAAACTTTCTTCCTACCTTAACACCAAAGGTGGGGAGGAATCCAAATGATAAGTGGAAATGATGTCTTGATGTATAGTCTGGAAAGAATCTTTGACATAAGTTTATTTGCAGCCTATAGAGATAGTATTTTTATTTGCCTGCTTGCTGGTTTATTTATTTTTGGTCATCTTTCCTTAACACAATGGACATTTCCACCCACTTTGCATGGTTTCTTCTTCCCACTCGCCACTGATACATTTCCACTTACTCTTTCAGCACAGTCTGATAAATTTCTTCTTTTTTTTTTCACTCTTATGCTGTCTGATGAATAAAACACCAATAGCTCCAGTCATCTTTATGCAGGATGCTTTGATTGACATCTAAAGAAGTCATTATTGTGTATCTCTGTCTAGATATAAATATTTGTGATGTTTGTTAAGGCTGCACTATTAAATCCTCAAAAGTTAGAATGTGATAAATTTACTCTTGCCTCCTGAAATAGTAATTTGTTGTCTT
This sequence comes from Anser cygnoides, assembly GCF_040182565.1. Lineage (NCBI taxonomy): Eukaryota > Metazoa > Chordata > Aves > Anseriformes > Anatidae > Anser > Anser cygnoides. The sequence continues at coordinate 70,465,749 of NC_089875.1, forward strand.
GTGCATACCTGTTACAATACTTTCATATTGATGCTACTTTTTTTAATAAGACTGAATCAATTAACAAGTGAAACCAATAAGTTTTAATTTATTTATATAGCATAAAGTTATTCATGTTGATTCAATCTGTTAAGTATAGAATATTACATTCTCCCTGAATGGATTAATTGTGCTTTTAACCAAACACAGAATATCTTAGTCTTTCTTAGACAATAAGGGATGTATTTACATGACAGACTAAAAAGATCCATCAGTATTGATTCTATGGAGGAGAATTCCGAGGCAGAAATGGAACAGTTCAAGACACCCACTAATTTTGTATGCCCTTCTTGAAACATCTGGGTAGTGACTTTCTTGCTGAGCAAATTATATGACCTATATGACCATCAGGGGCGTTGGAATTAGATGATCTTTAAGGTGCCTTTCAACCGAAACCATTCTATCATTCTCTGATTCTCCGATTATCTCCTGAAGACCACCATAAAATGAGAAGGATGGCATTTCACAGAATCACAGAATGGCTGAGGTTGGAAGGTACCTCTGGAGATCCTCGAGTTCACCCTGCCTGCAGGGCCACCTAGAGCACGTTGCACAGGTTTGCACCCAGGTGTGTTTTCAATGTCTCCAGAGAAGGTGAGTCCACAGTCTCTTGGGGCAACCTGTTCTATCACCCTATTCTACTAAGTATGTGCAATCTGAAATATTTTGAAAGGAAATAATTTATCTTAAATTGCTAGAGTTTTTTTTTTTTTCCTCCTTTCTTTCTTTAAATTGCTAGTGGGAGGAGTTGGCTACCTTTCTTTTCTTTAATCTAATTCTTTAAATGGCCAAACCATACAAATTATAAATAAAAACCCAAACCAACTTATATCTTTCAGTAACAACATCACAAAAAAATGCAACAAAATACTTCTGTACTATGAGCAGTTTGAGGAGAAGATAAAGAACTTTTAATAGCTTCTAAGGATTAATTACAGTTCCCAGCCTGGAAAATCACTATTGTGTGACATTCATTTTTCGTGCACTGTATACTGGAGAAGAGAGACCACATATGATACATAAAATGTTGTCATTTCAACTTAAATCCCACCGTGCACCTACTTGACATCTGCAAGACTTTCTTCATTATGCTTTGGGTAATTGTGTGCTTTGCAGATGGTGAATTCATTGTTCTCACCTTTTTTTTTTTTTTTTTGGCAGATATAACATAGCAAGTATCAGAGATGTTTCTGATTTCTAACTGATTTATGTTCCTTTGGTTTGTGGTGTTCTGTTACATCACAGCTGACTTGCTGGTGTCCAATGGGTCAACAATAATTTGTAGATTCATTCATTGACAGCTGAAGAGTTAAAACTGGTTAAGCCTGTTAAACCACAGAGCTTTGCCCATCAGTTTGAAACTCACACATACTTCTTGTTCTTACTCTAGCTTCAGTGTAATTCTTCCATCTCCATTTTTTTGTTTGTTTGTTTGTTTCTACAGCACAAAGATTCTGTAAAAGGCTTTTTACACGCTTGCTTCTCGAGGAAAGACTGCTTCATTGACAGTGTTAATGAATTAGATTTAATGAGGACTCTAACAGCAATGATAAAGTGTCAAGGCTTATACGGACACTTGTAGCTATGGTATATTAACTATTTTTCATTCTCTTTTAGTTTTAAAATATCAGGTCTGGAAAAATGTGGAAAAACTCCTTCACAGTAAAGGACACTGTTGTTGAACCAGGACTAATACAAAATCATCTGAAAGTCTTTACAGTGTAAAGATGGGAGAACTGCAGAAATGCTTTCTTTAACAAGGAGGCCCATGATACTTTTAAAGATTTTTTTTCCCCTGTTGTGTTTCAGGTGGGGAGCAATCCGTCTGAGCTTTGCTTGTTTACTTTTAATTCTCATCACATTTCATAAGCTCAGGGAAATGAAAACATTCCAGCTGGTGAGGAAAGGAAAGGAGAGATAGTAATGTGGATTGTTACTTGCTAAAGAGGTATTGCAGGCTGGCAAGATAATTCCAGCACTACATTTTAATGTTTACATTTAGAATTACTCTGAACACTTTTTTTTTTTTTTTTTCTTTCTTTTCTGCATGTACTTGCTTTTCTGGAGAATGATGAAAAACAGAGTTGGTAGAGAAGTAAACTTACTGTGTCATTCCCATGGAATGTGAAATACAAACATATCAATGTTAGTGGTCATTTCACTATCACATCTGGTTCCTTATCCTGTTGTCTTTAGTTAAGGTATTTTAGGGTGTTCATGCTATATCCAGGTACAAATTTCTTCCTTTAGTGTTTGACTGCGAAGAGAGCCTAGATCTGTATTTGCCAGGATCCAAATGTACGGAAAACAGAACAGGTCAAGGAGCCACAGAGTAATAAATCCTTTGGCATGCACAAACCTCCAAGGTATATTTGACACCTCTATATTTGTAGCAAATTGGTTTGGATCTCATTATGAGAGTCAGATTTTAACCTCACCCTCATCCATTTAACAGCATAGTTTCTAGGCAAACCTGATGCTTGATGTAGGCTGTTTCTGTACTAGCAAAAGAAACAGTGCTGGGGAGTGTTCGCAGTCACTAAAATGATCTTCTATACAGTTAAGTTGTTAGAGTGATCTATGGTACATTTCTGGCTTCAGCAGCTAGCACTTTCACCAAAAATAAATAAATAAATAAATAAATAAATCCTGCACAGCATAATAGAATTAGCATAGTTCAGAGACCATTATCAATAAACTGTCTGTGGCCACCACCAATTGCAGGGTTAAAAAGCCTGATACTGTGAATGTAAACCATTCTGTACCTCCTGCTGGAGGCAGGAATATTGAGAACTTTAATAGAATTAATAAAAACAGTTGTTGAGATACTGTTCAGTCTGGAGATAAAGGCTTCAGGGTGACTTACACTTTTATCTAACTTTCTGAAGTCCCAAGAAACTGCCTTTAGATTTCACCTTGCAACCTGACTTTCTCTGAAATTATGTCTCTGAATTTAAGAGTGAGGTAAATACATCATGAATATGTATTTCCTTACCCGTTCCTATATCAGAATTTCAGCATGTCCTTCTAAGCAAAAGGTCTTAAATTGTCAGTTAGAAGCTGCAAGACTGACTTTGTGAAGAACTTCTGGCATGCAGCAATCACAGTACATAACAGTACTGTGATTCATTAATAAGTGTTATTTTACTAGAATTACTCAAATTTATCAAGGAAGCTACTATTGACTCTGCTACAGCAGTCAGACCCATTGTTTATATGGGATTCATCCTCTGTATCTGAACTCCTAAGAAAGATCTCATCTAGCTCTGAGAATACTGTTTTAATATTTGTTTTAATGTGAAAGATATGCTTGTTTTTCATGTGTTTAACAACACAACAGACCTTATCAACCTTCTCTAATGACAAATGGGATTTTCCTTTCTCACTAGTGTAATAAATATGACAGAAAGTCTTTGCTATTGCAGAGTAAATGTTTCTTCATATAAAATGCTCTACAGGCTCTGAGATGAGAACAGTTCCAACGAGTTACCAGGGTAATTCTACTCCCAGAGCATCCCTCAGTTTGTCTCGTTAAGAGCTTTCCTGCCCATGTACACACAGAAGCCTACATACAGAGAAGCTCAGAAAAAATGTGTTATTCATTTTGAATAATAAATGAGCTATTTTTGTTTCTGAGCATGACTCTTTTCTTTACAGGACCAGATGTTAATCTCCATGGTCTTTGTGAGAGACACATCATCTAAAAGTTCTGGAGAAGATTCAACCCTTCTTACTCTTTCATGTTATCAGAAGCACATTTGTGTTACATTTAGCTATATAAAAAACAGCTAAAATACAAAATAAGGAAGACTTCATCAATCTACTCCATGTCTTAAACTGCTAGGCTTTTACTGCAGCTTAACAAAATGTTTGGAAATTTTAACAGGAGATGTGTCATGGAAAAGATCATCTTTCTCCATTGAGCAGTGATAGATACCAGGCTATAACCACCTACTCAGCTAGAATACCTTGCTCATCATAGGTTTTAAGCATAGCTACAGATACGTATATAGCTCCCATTGCCATTCACATTAATTGAATTTCATTTTGCAGAATTATAAAAAATGTATGGTTTTCATAGAAGCCTGAGTTAAACAGAAGATCAAGCAAACGAGGCTCAATAATGCTGATAAATACACGAGGCATTGTTAGATGTTGCTTTAGTAAGTTTAAGAGACTAAAGAATGATCTCAAAGTCTTTGCAATATGTGCAGTGTAATAACAGTTGATTGATTGGCCTCCCAAATGGGACATGGGAAAGATATGACATAGACCCCTTTATCAGTTAGATGATTCAGACTCCATGTCTAAAAATTAAACTTGGTCTCATTAAACTGCAGTTCAGCTTGGAAAAGTGACAGTAAGAACTGCACCATGGGGATCCATGTTCAAAGACTCTCAGTTATCTCACAGGAGATCTGTTCCCTTTTTCCTAATTGCTAGTTCCACTGAACATCCCACTGAGATATAAAATTCGAACTCTTTCTATCTACTCTCACCAGAAATATAGAAATTGTGCACCCAGAAAATAGTTAAGCTAGCATGCATGAGAGATGAGGCTTTATATTTTACTAATGTGGATTCTTACTTCGGAAAAATGGTAGCTGTGGTTACTTATTTTGCAATAAAGAAATGCAGTAGTAGATATCTTAATATTTAAATATGTTTGGAAATTGTCTTTGCTAAAACTCTGTCAACTGCAAAATTACCACAGATAAAGTGTCGTTAGGATTTCATTCAGTGATTACTCACAAAGTCCATTTAGTAAGCTCTGCAGAACTCCTTGAGGTAGTGGTGGTGGAGCTGAGTACAGGGACACCTACAGCACACAGTGAAGCATAGGAAAGATGTCCTCGTGCTACCATAAACTAACTAACCTAATAAATCCATACAGTGTATTACACTACTCTGTAGATGTTCCTGCCACTTTAGTATAGTCTGTCATCCTCTTCCCCCTCCCTGTGTTTGCTCTTTCCTCTTCCCTAACCTTCTAAGACTGTTACTAGTGAAAGAGCTGCCAGAAGATTACAAACCTACCTCTTCCGGACTTTGGAAAAGTAGGACCATTGCATCTTTGTTGCTCCAACAGACAGTTGCTCTAGGCAATTTCTTATTTTGCCCATGGCTTTGTGTACAGGTTAATAAACTCTGCTAAGAAGGCACCACAGAAGCTTTTACAGAACACACTTTGGAGCCCTTTCATTTCCTCCCTGGCATTTTTCAATGGTTAGGCAAAAATCTGAGTGGGATATGCTTGTGTTGTGATAAAAAGAATTCAGAATAATTTATGCTCCCGTGTTATCTTGAGAAATTAATAGGAAACAGCTGTGGAAAAAGTACAGTTGTGGGGTTTGGTTCCTCAAAATACCATACTTTTGCCAGTGCCCTAGAAAAACTGCTATTCTCTGCTTCCCAGGAAAAAAGAAATATTGCTTAAAATCAAAAGTTTTTAAACACCCAGACTTCAGAAGTATCCTGGTTCTAACTCAGTGTGTAGGAAATTGGTGGTGTGAGTGGGACTCACTGTCTACTTTGCCAAGCTAGGGATTTTCTTTGGTGACACAACAGATTTTGTCATGCCCACTGATGGTAATTTTGCTCTGAAATCTGTGAAATGTAAAATTAGCATCACATTTCTCTCCTTATGTACAGTATATCCCTGCTCCCATTTGAAGTATTGGATAGACTGCCTTAGTGATGGCTGGATTTCTTTGACCCATGACATACTCTGACATAGTATGACATAGTCAGAGACAAAAAACACCTTCTAGGATTTTTAATAAAATAACCTTTTATTCTCCATTCACTTTTTTTTTTCCTGTTTGTTTTGCCCATAATTTCCATTATGACATATGAACTTTCTGCTAGCTACTTGAGTATTAAAGTAGCTCACAGGTTGTGATGTTTTTAAATGCATGAATTTTATAGAAGAAGAATAGGTAACTAGAGGCTGATCCATAATTCTATGTTATTTGAAAGCCATTTCTTTCCTGTTTAATAGAAAGCAGATGGTTAATTTCCCCTTTACTATTTTGTTTTCTTGTGTGGGTTTAAGTTCTACTATAGATTATAAAGCAATAGCTGGATGGTTATTCTCTCTATATAACAGAAAGACAGTGTAGAAATCTGTGCATGGTATCTCACTATATTCTAATATTATCTTAATATTATCTGACTTTTTTTTTCTTTTTTTTTTTTTTTTTTTCTAATTTTATCCCATTAGATTATTCTTAAATAGTGGGGCATAACAACCCCAAGCAACGCTACAGGCTGGGAGATGAGTGGTTAGAAAGCTGCCTGGCAGAGAAGGACCTGTGAGTATTGGTTGATAGTTGGCTGAATATGAGCCAGCAGTGTGCTCAGGTGGCCAAGAAGGCCAACAGCATCCTAGCTTGCATAAGAAGCAGTGTGGCCAGCAGGTCTAGGGAAGTGATTGTCCCCCTGTACTTGGCTCTGGTGAGGCCGCACCTCGAGTACTGTGTTCAGTTTTGGGCCCCTCGCTACAAGAAGGACATGGAGGTGCTCGAGAGAGTCCAGAGAAGGGCAATGAAGCTGGTGAGGGGTCTGGAGAACAAGTCTTACGAGGAGCGGCTGAGGGAGCTGGGCTTGTTCAGCCTGGAGAAGAGGAGGCTCAGGGGCAACCTTATCACTCTCTATAGGTACCTTAAAGGAGGCTGTAGCGAGGTGGGGGTTGGTCTATTCTCCTGCGTGCCTGGTGACAGGATGAGGGGGAATGGGCTACAGTTGTGCCAAGGGAGGTTTAGGTTGGATATTAGGAAGACCTCCTTCACTGAAAGGGTTGTTAGGCATTGGAATGGGCTGCCCAGGGAAGTGGTTGAGTCACCATCCCTGGGGGTCTTTAAAAGATGTTTAGATGTAGAGCTTAGTGATATGGTTTAGTGGAGGACTTGTTAGTGTTAGGTCAGAGGTTGGACTAGATGATCTTGGAGGTCTCTTCCAACCTAGATGATTCTGTGATTCTGTGATACCACTATGTTTTACTACCCTGTGAACAAAGAACTAAGTCTTATGCCACTGGGTCTACTGGTAAAAAGATTCTTAACCTTAATACAAGATCAAGTCACTCTTACTGTACCTTATTAGAATACGTAATACACAGCAAAATTAAGCAAAGATACCCTCCATACAGATTTTCTCACTTACAGTTTCTTACCAGGATTTTTGTCATTTTAGGCAGTAAAACAAGCTAGCTGATTTTTGAAAATTGGTATTCCTATGCCGATTTTGATGACTGCAATATCTACCTTATTGAAGACATCACAAAAGACCAGATCTTTGGTGTCCACAGGAAAGCCATTTGGAAAATGTGACTGCTTTTTAAAAACATATATTTTCCTAACTGAGCTCATAGTTGGCCTAATTTTCTGTAGTCAGTGTTATTGTTCTTCAATAATGTTCTGGAAAACAGCATGTCAGTTATGGCTAGATATGTCACCTCTCAGCATTCTATCCCTTCATATTCACTTTATTATCCTGTCTTACAATTTTCTTAAGGTTGCACATAGAAAGTTTCACTATCTGTTTTCCTATGTAAGAATATGTGATTCCTTATCTGCAAGTTCTGTGATAATTTATGACTCTAATTACTAATGAAGAGGTGCATTAAAAGTAAGAGAATACTCAGAAGAGTGGATTGATACAAACACCACCACACATCTGACAGTCCCATTACTGATGCTCTTTTGGTGTTCAAACTTAGCATGCTGATAATCATTCTGACTACACAATTTTCTTTCATTGTCCTCACAAGACCATGGAATCTCTTTCCCCTTATTGCAAATTGATGCTGGCATTACCTTCTGAATGCTCACTGTTTGTACCTACTATCTGTTTTATAGTGTCTGAAATGAGCTGTCTTTTTCACTTTCCTAACCTCTTGCTATTTCTTGGGTTCAACAAGAACCCAAGATAGAGATCTTAAGATCTCCATATTAAGATCTACTTAGAACATTAACATTTCCATAACTGTGATTGCTATCTCACTGCAAGACAGCTGGAAGACAGTACAGAATACCTGTATCTTCCATATACCAAAATCTTTCATATATTCATTTGTTCTATGCCTCTTCTTGACCCTAGCATTGCCTAGTCAGGTGATAGTGGAAATTCCTGAAGGGAACATTGTCTAAGGGTTGCTGGATTGCTGTCAGTTGTTAACACAAATAAACAATGCCTTTTCTGATTACCATGGTTTTATCTGGGAAGCATTCATTCTGTTTATGTACAGTAAAAATAAAATATGAAAAGAAAAATAAGAAAATAATGTTTTATAATGTTACATGTCTACATGGAAACAGCTGGATTCATGCTCAGCACAAATAATGCCAGGGAGTGATAATTTGTTGGAGAATATATTTAAATTGAGCAAATATTTTGTTATACTGAAGACTGATTAAAACTAATAATGTATTTCTTCTACTCCTTTGCAGGAGTTTGAAAGGGATGACCCCCAAGCAACATTAATTGTAATTACATGCATAAATCCTCTCAGTACTGAATTAGTCTTTCACAAAAGTAAAGCAGTTTTAGTTTAATTTTGTTTAAGAATGAATCTATGACTGGAGTTTGAGAAAATTCTTTGCTGAATGGTATCACACAAAAATTATGAGCCATGTGAAGGTACTGATAAGCAAAACCGTTAACTTTCATGTTCCAAATCCATGACATTAAATTTTACATTATCAGGAAGAATATTTATACCAAAATTCAAACAATTATGGATGGCAATGTCTCTTTTGTTTTGATTTTTAAAAAGTATCTCTTTCAATGTCTCAATACATTTTTTAAACCAGCATTTGACAAATAAGTGTTTTTATAACATCAGATTTCTGTAGGGATATGGTAGCTCTACATTAACTGAGAGATTTTTCATGACAAGAGAAAAAAGAATGACATTTTAATAACAAACAATAACAATGGGAATTATAGGGGCGTAGTAAGAAAAAAGGAAAAAAGGGACATAGTTTACTGGTAGACTTGGCAGTGCTAGATTAATGGTTGGACTTGATGATCTTAGAGGCCTTTCCCAACCTAAATGATTCTATGATTCTATATGATCTTATAATTATTTAAACAATTATTTAAACAATTAGCATGCTTACCAAACCTTCATTCAACAGTTATTTCTTACATAGAAAATTGCAGCAGACAGCCGAAAAACTGGCAAATGTTGAATCTTACAAGCATTTATATGTAGATTATTCTCTATACTTTTTATCAGTTCTTAATGCTATGAAGCAGATTCCACAGACCTCTTATGTGGAAGAGGAAATAATTAGGTAATAATGGTCGGGTGAAGAGCCTAAAAGGTTCTGTATCATCCAGCATATGAGCTATTGGGCAGCTGGAAAACATTCAAAACAAGCAAAATGTAAAGTTCCCATTATTCTAAATAGAAATTATTATTCTAAATTCCTTCTCATGCTGTAGCTCATAATGATGCTAGTCATTTGTCTTCATGTTGACTTTGCAAGGTGGAGTTTTTAAGGAAGACCCACAAGTTCATATATTTCCAAAGAGAAAATGTCTACAAATGGGATAAGCCTTCACAGCACGCTGTAAGCAGTCTCAAGCAGTATGTGATTGTGCTCTCAGATGACTGTGTTCCAAGATACTAGTATGGCCTGATCAATGCAGAATTCACTAGTGGAGGACCAGGGCCTTAGAAGCACCAGGTCCTTCACTAGAAATTGGGTCACACTCACCCAAGTCAAAACACGGGCACTCAGACTTGCCCACTGTAATTCTCTATTCGTTGTACTGGGAATTACAGTGCCCGTGGCAAGATGAATTTTGCCAAAGGAATGTATATTTTCTTATTGAAAATTATTAGTATAATTATTATTATTTTCCTGGAAGTGAGTTGCATTAATAGAAGTAGTTGCAAAGCCAGAAATGACTAGTAAGACAGCTAATACATAGTAAATGATAAAATCTTGGTGCTGAGACAATTTTGAATTACATATTTCTATAATGCCTGGTATAGCACAAACCAGGTTGAGTCCAACCTGTGAGAAACACCACATTATTAATGAAACCAATAGTAATATTAATGTTCACTGCATTTAAGACTAATAGCCATTTCCCATGTAGAAAAATGTGACTTTTTCTTCTGCTGTGCAAAAGGATGGTAATGCATCCTGCAGAAACCAGAATAATAGTCTGTGTGTATCTGTATGCACACATACACTGAAACCTACTTCCAAATTGTATAGATTTAATAGAAATGCTTGACAGTTAATAGCTGACCAGTTTGGTTGCACAGGTATAAAATGATAATCAAGACCTTTCTCCAGTGCAGGATGATGAGTGTTGGTAACATGACATTGAAGGACTACTTGTTTATGAAAGAAAGGTCAGTTGACTTTCTAGGTCACAAGAAAGAGACAGACATGTATTACTCTAAGCTTTGAGATAATCTTTTTTCTTTCCTGAAAACACTGTCAAGAGTGCAACAGTCAAGTGAGGATAATAATCCAGGTAAATGTGCAGCAGGCTCCAGAGATAGCATGTTTTTAAGATGCCATGTCAGTTGATTTTATAAGAAAATCTTCTGGGACACAAACACTTCTTTGCAAGAAATTGGCCTGAAAAAGAACACCTTTGCTATTTCTCTATTCATCTGTAAAATGCTAACTGTGAATCCTGCTACTTGAGACTATTTTTCCATATTTATGGAAATTTCAAATTAAATTCTGAAACTTAATGTTCAAATGCTCAAAAACCCACAGCTGGACAGAAGTGCAGCTACCATGGTTGTGCATGCTGCTCTCAAGCACTAATGTATGAAAAAGAAAGGCATGTAAATACTCATATTCAGAAATTATCATGGATATTTTTTAAACATAAAATGGATGACATTTTTCTCTGAATCAAGTAGATATCTAAGATATTGAAGGACCGGACTACTTGTTTATGAAAGAAAGGTCAGTTGACATATATATATGTATATGTCTGCATTTTTAGACATATTTTTATATAATTTCATAGATATATCAAAATATGACACAGTAACTTGTGATTAGCCAGCTCAAGTTCTTCCTCTTTTCTTTCCTGCCCTTTCTCCTTCTTATTTTTAATTTATCATTTTCCTGGCCAGAGCACTAAGATAAAATTTAAACTGCTATCCAAATTTGCTATTTCTGGGAAAAAGTAGTTATTTACATACTGCAACTGAAGACACCTAACTATTGGAGAACTAACTGTGAACATCTATCCCTATCTTATTCCATAAGTGACACTAACAACTGACGTTTTTGGGGTAAGGGGTTTTGTCCAGTAAAGTTTTTTCCACTTAGGAAATTTCCACATAGATTAGATATTATTTGTTTCAAAAAGGAGTTTGGAACTTTGCACATCAAAGATAGGCAATGACAGCTATCTCTTCTGAGATGTAGATGGTTATTTTTGTCAAATGGGAGCTGGAAACACTGAAAATTGTCTGATATAACTAAATTCTGTCCCAGAGAAATGACATAGAAGGGAGGCCACACCTCTGTCCTGCCCCTTCCTTGGATCAGGTATTCTCTCCTTTTTTATCATTATTCTGGAACTTAAAAATACCCATTTTATGTTCAGAATTGTCTCTTGCATTGAGAGGGTATCAATTTTCATGAACAATTTTAGTGACTTTCTCATTATGATGGAGTGCTCCAGATCTCTATTCCACTGGCCATAACCATCCTGTGATCACTGACGACAAGGATCAGTGATAATCTAGGCTGTTGATGTTACCAGATGGGCTGTCTGAAGTTGTTAGCTGAATGCTTTGTGCTGGGTTTACGTGGCAAGGGCTTTGTAGTGGGGGGCTGCAGGGGTGACCTCTGTGAGAAGAATCCAGAGGCTGCCCCATGTTAGACAGGAGACAGTTTCAGCCGGCACTAAAGGGACCTGCTGCTGCCCAGAGTCCAGCCAATAAGCGATGTTGTTTGCACCTCTGGGAGAGCAGATTTAAGGAAGGGAAAAAAAACTGCTGTGCCACAGCAGCTAGGAGAGCAAGGAGTGAGAAGCAGCCTTCCGGCCCCCTAGGTCAGTGAAGCAGGAGGGCAGAAAGTGCTCTAGGCATGCAGCACAAGTTCCCCTGCGGCCTATGGAGAGGCCCCTGGTGGAGCAGGCTGTCCCCCTGCAGCCCATGGGTCCCACACGGAGCAGATCTCCACGCTGCAGCCCGTGGAGGAGCCCCCGGTGGAGCAGGTGGATGTGGCCTGGAGGAGGCTGCGGCCCATGGAGAGCCCCCGCAGGAGCAGGCCCCGGGCCGGAGCTGCAGCCCGTGGAGAGGAGCCCACGCAGGAGCAGGGGGTCTGGGGGGAGCTGCCGCCCGTGGGGGACCCGTGCTGGAGCAGTTTGCTCCTGGGGGATGGACCCCGTGGTACGGAGCCGTGTGGGAGCAGTTCCTGAAGAGCTGCTGCCTGTGGGCAGCCCCCGCAGGCTCAGTTCCGGCAGGACGGCATCCCGTGGGAGGGACCCCGCGTGGAGCAGGGGCAGAGAGGGACCGTGAAGGAGTGGTGGAGACAAAGTGTTAGGGACTGACTGCAGCCCCTATTCCCCGTTCCCCTGCGCTACTCCGGGGTTGGAGTTAGGAGAGGGTGGATGGGGGTAGGTGTTGTTAGTTTTTTTTTTTTTTTTTTTTTTTCCACTGCTCTAGCTTGTTACTAATAGGTAATAAATTACATTAATCTCCCTATGCTGAGTCTGTTTTGCTCGTGACGATAATTGTTGAGTGATCTCCCTTTCCTTATCTCAACCCTTGAGCCCTTTTGTATCAGATTTTCTCCTCCTCTTACTTTGAGAAGGGGGAGTGAGAGAGTGGTAGTGTGGGGGCTCAGCTGCCCAAAGAGAGGGAAAAGTTAGGATTCTTATTTGTGCCTCAAAGTAAGTCTTTCAGTGAATGGTTCAGTCAAGCATCTGTTTAGTATTCAGTGCAAAACATTACCGAGAATTTTCTGAAATAACTTGAGGCCTTTGAAAAAGTAATTTCAGTGTGGTTCGCTGCATAACAAAAAAAAGAGCAAAATCTCAAGATGTGAGAGGTAATACTTTAACTTAATAAAAGTTATATTAAAAATATTTCAGGTTTTCTAGTCCACTATCTTTACCATCTGTGGATTCAGATATACCAGATGTTTGCATTTAATATATCATGTTATGCACAGGATTTGCTGCAGAAGAGAACAAATTCATTGTTTTTTTGTAAGAAAATTGTTGGTAACAAAGTTGTAGACTTTAAACTATTTTTTGAATCAACTTCCTCAGTAAAGTACAATCTCTCCGTGGTCCACAATTTAAATTGCCGTGATAGCAGTGTTTGATTACGTCTTTACATTGTATTCCTGGCTGGCAAAGTCCTCTTATCAGGTTGGTGACTCTTCTGCTTAATTTCTATACTGCATTAATAATATCTGCTTTGTTAGGGAAGCCTTTTAGATCTTTCTAAAAGGGGCCTGCTGATATTCTGTGCAAGTACTGTATGGAATATGAATGTGAACATATGGATGATGCCTGTTAAATTTCACTGCAAGTCATCTGGAAGAGAAGACAACGTATGTTTGAGTAAACACAGAGTTTGGTTGGCAGCTTACTGTCATTCCAAATCCTAGTCCGTCTGGTGTCTGGGAAGCAGAGAAAGAGGCACATCCCCTGCACTCAGGAGAACACCTTCACCAAACAGTGTAGAATTATGCTTTGTGTGTTGCTCCAGATTGGTGAAAGACAGCTTGTTTGACATTCTGAGGGATGAAATAGCACCAGGAAGAGTTTACTTGAGCTGCTTTCATCTTTGCCAGCTTGCAATGTCATCGTGTATTTCTGGCAAACAAAGTTTGCACCGGTTCAGTTGACAGGTCCTTATGAATTTTAATATCTAAGCTCTATATTCGTGTAAGTAGCATTAATGTTCCCTTAAGCCTTTTTATTCACAGGAAGAATATGAATATTTCAGAAATTACTTTCCTCATGCTTGTTCATGTATCTTTGCTTATGTATGTGCTTATGCACAGGTATAATGTTGCTTATAGACAAAATTTTTCCTGAAATTTTTAATTATTTTTGTTCTGACAAAAGCAAAAGCAAAGCAGAGGTACCAGTTTTGGGTCCCCTATATTCTAAGTGGATGATATTCCATTTTTTTAATTTTTTTTTTAAGTTTTTGGATTTATCCCAGTGTAGAAAAGACCAAAAACGTTTGTGGATACACATACCAGGTCATATTCAATTCAGGTTACAAATTTGAGTGGTGATCCTCAGCTGAGATAAAATGGCAAAGCTCCAGTGCAGCAAAGAGAATGATCTTGGCCTTGCACATACTGAGAATGTATTATTTTCAAGAGGGAATGGTTTATACAGAGACAGCAAAATATAGAAACTCATGAAACTGAAAGGTTTTGTCAATGAACTTTGAGTACAGAAGCACACTGGAAGATTGGATAAAACATCCATGGAGTAGAAGAGACATTAAAAAGCACTTAGTCTTTTCCCATATTATTTTGCATTTAAGAAAGCTGGCATATATTAACAGAAGAATTAAAACTATATTCAGTTATTCAGGTAGCTTGATCATAGAATCATAGGATCATGAGGCTGCCAAAGCCTTCTTTTCAAAGTGCTTCTTAGGTACCTTCTAAATAGATTAAAAAATCCACACCAAAACACTGACTTTGGGAAGTGTCTATTCAGCTGATTTTTACTGAATAAGAATCAGATAAGAACAAGTAATAAAAATCAGTGGTATGTGCAAAGGGTCATTATCAGCTACTTAAAATACTATCAAGAATGACATACAGTATCATAAATCTACTGAATGAAAATTATGTAGACAAAAAAAATTTCTAGGGTCAACACACAATAACTGTGTAGAGCACAATAGCATGCTTGAGAATATTTTTAGAAAGAAGTTTCTTAGCCAGAATTGCAGCTTCGATAATTGTAAAATTGTTCATGAACTCAATAATTCCTTCATTGTATAGTTTTGCGTGGGGAAGACGCAGAAATGGAAGTTTCATAAAGCTCTCTGAAGGAGATGTTGGCCATCTCCTCCTTTTACTCAACAGCAGACTGAAGGCACTCCTATGTTTTCTCCACCTCTTGCTAGTGCAATAGGCTATGTTCTGATTGCAGGGAGGAGGTTATCGATCTCGACCAGTTTTCCAGTCAGCTTAACACAGGCTCTTTAAATATTCAATAAAATGGAGAGACAGACAATGAGAAATGCATTTGTAGCTTGAATGTTAGGCCACTCACACCATCTGTGAGACATCCATGTTCCATATGCATGGTAATTAACTTTGTCTTTATATGATGATAGCTCCTCCTCCTGTTCACTCCCACAGGGTTTGAAATCTGGTCAAAACTAAGCATTGCTTTTGGACATCCTGGTTATGCCTACATTCAGATGCTGTGCAGCAGATTGACTAGTATTATTATTACTGTTATTACTGTTACTCCTCCTCTTAATCTAGCTATTCATTCTTTCGAAACTACTTCAAGGACCTAAAACCAAATAGTTCCAAGTGATATGATATGAAATGGTTTATTTCAACCAATCATCAGTGTCATTTTCAGATTCTCGTCTTGATTAAAACACTAAAAAATGCCATTTAGAAAGCTGACTTGGAATCTCCTTTTTTTTTTTTTTTAAATATCAGTTTCATTAAAGACTTCTATATGTTAAATGTGGACATGGTTATAACAGTGGATTAAAGAAAAATATCAAAGACAAAGCAGTGAAGGAACTCTTCCATAAGTTAGTTTGCAGACATAGAAATGCTGAAATCAAGGCCTAGGATTCTATCACACAACCAAGAAAATATCTTAAACGGAAGATAAAAATCAGTTATAAAAACTGAAGTTAGATTTTATTTTTATGTGCTGGCTCTGAAGGACTGAGTCTGTTTTCTCATTAAAACCATACATAAAGATTAAAAACGACCTGCTTCTACTGTATATTTATATACACCTCCTTCAGCCTCCACCCGTCCTGCAGCCATATTTTCTCTTCTAGCCCTAGAGATACTATTGCAGGCAGTCTCTTAGGAAATGAAAGGTGATGAGACCACAGCTTTGAATGCATCCTAATAGGACCCCTGTCTTTAGAACTGGCCTACATGATTAAAACCTCTGGAAAGATAAGCCAATTGGAAAGGAATTTTCATAATTAACAGCTTGTTTTAGGGCAGAATGCTGTTGACCCTGCCACGCAATCGAAGTGAACCAGGTTCAGCTATTGTTTTGTAGTATTCCTGTAAAAGAAATAAAGATCTCAAAACTGGGTTCTTTACAAACACATTTGGATATTCAAATAAAGTGCTTAACTAAAATAAATTCCTGAGCAACTTGTGATTATGTCATATTTTCAATGAAATCTGTGATATAATTCTGAGCTCTGAATATGCAATCAAGGAAAAAAAATCCATAGATACCCCTTTATGTTACTAACCTGGTTTTAAACTCTGAAGTATGAACAAAAGAATTATTGAAAAAGGTAGCTGAGGAAATAAAAAGTTCACAAATAGCTTTCTACACAAATAACATAAATGAACTTGAAGTTCAAACATAACCCAAGCTGTGTGCCAAGCTATAGGCTTGGTCTGAATGTGAATTTTTCCTGTTCTATTTTGTATCTTCCCAGCTGTCCCATTTATCTAAGCCTTCCTAGAGCTGACACATAGTGCACAGCTACTCAGATCTTTAATATAAAACCACTTAAAGCAAATATTTCAGTGATATCTCTCTCAATGTTGTTGTGTTTATAGATGTCTCCTATTTTATAATCAAAAGCTTAAAAAGAAGCTGGCATTTACTACAATAATATTCCAGAGAGTGTTGTAGATAGAGCTCACTCAAAGACAGGTTTTGTTCTCCAAATTCTGTACTTTGCAATAAATCAGTATTTTTAAACATGCAAAGTTTTCCCATAACAGTAATTTTGGGAAAGAGAAGATTCTTCTTCGGTGTAATACGATGTAGCTGTGGAGTTCCATGTTTTGTTTTGGTAAGGTCTTTTTTTTTTTTTTTTTTTTCTTCCCTATTTAAGATTCATCCATATTTTATCAAGCTGTCAGTAAAAGGAATCAAATGGAAATGGGATTAATGTAATAGATCTAAGTCAATCTTCCCAAATCAAACTGCACACAGGTTTTCAGGAGAGGTTGGGGCTGATCTTTATGGTTTTCAGCTTCCTTTGCAGCATTGTGTGAGTGCTGGTCATTACATGTAGCAGTGGAATTCATGGTTAGATGCAAAAATGAAAAACAAGCACAAATGTCATGCAACAATAAATTCATCTCAATCTTTTGATTAAAGTTTGTCTAGTTCTGCAGAATATACAGGGGAGGCACTAAAAACAAGGTATAACGTGAAGATCCCATGTCTAACTTCACAGTCTTCTGCTGCTATTTACCCATTCTTCCTCATCCAGAGCAATGCATACGTACTCAGCAATTTGCAGTCATTTATGTTACTTTTCAGTCAAAATGATGTTTTTTCTCACTGATGAACAAAGTAAGAAGGTAAGAAAAGAAGGAAACAGCTCTTAGGCTGTTTGGGTGCCATGCCTTTAAGAGACACAAGTATATGGCATTGACTGAGACATTCTAATACATTGATAGCTATGGGCAGTTAGTATCCAATGTTGACAGAGAATGTAAAGTTCACCTTGGTGTTTTAAATTAGGTGTCTAGTCTAGTCACTTGGACTTTCTCAACAGTTACTTAGAGAATGACTGACACTTTTAGAAGGTGATTTATCCTTTCTGCCTTAGTTGGCTTTGTCAAAATGTGCACAGCCATGCCCTGGAAGGATCTACCTGTCTTTGCTGACTAGATGAATAGGTTAGACTGGGTATCTGAGTATGGAGAGATGCATGATATAGTATAGGAACTATTTTCAAAGCACTCAATATTGTAACAATTTCCTTAAATCAAGTAGGCAAGGATATTAATGAAACTGTGATACAGTCTCAGTCATTCCATTGTAAACACATACAGAATCGTCATATGTAAAAGAAGGCAAGAACAAAGAGTTTTGTTGGGGAAAAGAAAAAAAAATCTCTGAAGGAGAATGAAGGTACAAGCAGAGCATGAACAGGATACCGAATATGAAGTGTTATGGACAGTTAGGCACTTTTTTTTTTTTTTTTGTACTGTCAACTTAGAAGTTGGGTATATGCTTTTAGTCTGAAGCTGCACAGATGAAAAATTCACTGATACTAGAAATAAAAGTACTGTTAGTGAAAGAAACGTCATGAATGGTAAAAGATCAATAGTAGAACATTTATAGAAGTACATCTTTCTTGATTAGGGGACTATGGTTAAGTAATAAATTGGGATAAATATTAAGCTGGAAAAATATAATTTGTAGTTCTACAAAGAGTTGGGAAAATTAAAAAAGTGACTTGTGTTAAAGAAGTGCAGAGGTCTTGTTTTCATCAGGAAAGTATGTCTTTTGAAAGGTACATTTGAGGAAGAACTTGAGGATGGCTAGAAGTTGGGAAGTAGTGAACAAACGTTAGGTCTTATGCCCCCTGAAAATTCTTTCATTCCACAGTGGACATCAAAAATGGGCCTATGAGCTCTACTTGTTCTACTACGAAGTGTGAAAGAAAATCACTCAACTTTGTGACCTTCCTTCCTAAGATTAGGGATAACAGTTTTAATTTCCTTCAAATTACCTCATGAAAATATCCATTAAATATTGTGATCTGACTTTATGTATGCATTTGCTAGGAAAGTGATTGTCTGAAATATCATTCATCATTCTTGAAAAGAGTCCACCTTCATTACCTATCATTCTTTAAAGGATTCCATCAGGTTTTTTTAAAAAAAGCAACCCTAGCCTCTCAAGCACTGTTCTACTATGATGTTAAGGGAATCTAGAGGACTTCAAGAAACAGGGATTTCTTCTTCCTTTTATGTTCACTGCACTACCAGCTTGTAGGGCCATGCAGCATTAGGGCTGAATGTGAACACCAAAAATTCAGTTCCACCTGGATTCCTCCCTTTACCTGTTTATGATCAATCCCCTAAATATCAGATACTACATTTTTGACATTCCATATGACTCCTTAAAATGCCTTATATTAAGTTTTCCATAATCCTAAAAGTCCCCCTCAGATATCACAACATAAGTTTGCTCTTTGCCATGAAGCCTTGTTTGTCCCTTCTTATCAGGCAAGGCTGAACCTCCACAAGACTTCGAGTGATCCCTTCTTGACCCATCAGTCAGTGTCTTTTATCTGTTCTCTTTTGTTTTGTTAGAATATATCCATGTGGGTGTTGAATTTATTATTCCCACCTTACCCCCTAACCTGCTCCTACTTCTTTAATGTTGAATAGCCATTTACTAGACATCTTCACAAAACAAATGTCCTTACATTCCAGGTATCTTGTAAGTCATCTGTACATTCCTGTAACTTCTACATCTACTTACCTTTCACATATCCTTTACTTTCTTATATCCTTTGCATTCATTACACTTATGCTCTAAATAAGTAACAGACAGAAAATAGACCATTTGAAGAGCCTTCCTTCTGTTCCTGTTCCTCCTTTCCTGTCCCCCATTAGAGCACCAAGAATCAAAGACAAGATTATATCAGGTAGGACACAGAGTTTTGAAACACAGAACAGCTGAATCTTTTGCTCATGGAGATCTGTAAACATAAAATACTCATTTTAGTCCATTAAGCACATAAAATTTCACAGACATTAATTCTCATATTCTGACTGCTCAAAACCCTGCTGATATTTATGCAATAATATGAAGTACCTATGGTTACCAGGGCCATGAAAGGAAATAAATTACAATGTAGAGCCATGGTGCTCTAATAAGAGCCTTCTTGTTTGAGAAGGTTTTAATAATGAAAAGAGTGAAAAGAATAATTCGTAACAGATCTAATAAAAAAATAAAATCTTTTATATTTTTTTCCCAGTAAAATCTTAGAAAATGCCAGAAGACATTAGGGTGTTATTTTCTATCCAGTGTACTGAGATTATCTTTGTTTATCTTGTATTTTTTTCCCATTTTATTTTATTTTATTTTATTTTATTTTATTTTATTTTATTTTATTTTATTTTTATTTTAATTTTCTTCCCCATTTGTTATCTAAGAATCCTCTGGAAACATGCTTTTCTGTGCTTACTATTTGACAGAATTCCTCCTGTTTTTCATCGTTGTACACTTACAAAGAACTTCAGTTATTAATTCATTTATCAATCAATTTGTTTTCTTCTTGAGCTGAATGATAAAACTAAGCAGTGTATTGTTTATACCCACTGTATATATATCAGCTTACTGTGAATGGACAATTAAGCTACTTTTGTGTAAACTAAGACTTACTGTCTTCAAAATATTTATCACCTTTACAGCTATTAAAAACTTACTTATGAAGATATTACTGAAAACTTTGAAATTGGTTATAGTAATCTGCTTTCTCAGAAGATAGTTTTAATATGGGGCTTGGATTCCAAGAGACAAACAGTAAAGGACTAAAACTTTCCTGCTCTTCTATTTTAATTGTTCTGAGAACAAGGACAGAATGAAATACAATAAAAAATAAATAAATAAAATGGTTATTTCCCTCTCTTTTCCTCAGTCTTACTGTCTTTTCATATTTGTTCTTGGGAGTTACTTCTGTTATTTATTTATTTATTTTTACTTTGTGTCTTTTTAACCAATAGTCATTTCCTTTTTTTTCTGAACTCAGTTCATATCACATATATCCCTTTCTTGGACACAATTTTTGAAAAAATACGAGTTCAAGATTTATGGATGTGGTAAAGGGTGGTTGCCTATGACATTAAAAATATCATTTTAATAACTGTATTTTCTCTCAAAATTCAAGGATTTTCCTGTGAAGACAGACTGTGTATGCAACACTTTTCTTTTACAATTTATCCTTGAAAACTTGGAAAATTATTACTCAATTCAACATTTTCCTCTTTTTTTCTCATGGACTTGTTTTCAATGGACCTGTTTGCATTTCCATTCTTCATACACATTAACTACTGTGAGAACTGTCTGACTCAAACTCAGTTAAAATTAAGTTGCTAACCAAATTTATGCTGTTTCCAACTTTGGGGGACTCCCTACAGACAGTAGAGCTGTAGTTTATTTACAAGCAGAAAATCTGAATGCCCATTGTCATTGAAGGAGGATTTCTACTCAAATGTTTCTGAGTAAACAGGGACTTGAGTACTTCATCATTTCTTAATGGGAGAGGCCAATAGTACTAAGAAACAGAGTACTTAAATACTTTGGCAAATAAATTATAAATTCTGTAATATCCATCTACTGTAAACGTGTGTTACAAGCCTGAAGTTTATGAATAATAACTTCATTCTGAAGTAATTAGAATTTTATGCCATTAACAGCAGGAAGTCTGTATAATTATATTTTAGAATGAAATATCTAGGAAAAGACATTTCTGTTCTTAAGACAATTATGTTTATGATTAATGAGTAAAGACAACATGCAGTTTAATACAAAACAGCAAAAATTAACTTTATCCATCATGATAAACATTTCGTAACATTTCATAATACCTTTCATAACTTTCAGAACAGTATGAAAGCTACAGCAAATCAATAGTCATAGGTAAAGAGCTTGATAATCCTGTTTTGTTTTATATTGGTATGTCCTCATATCTTTCCCTTACTTTTTGAGATATAAGGCTTCCATTTTTTTCCTAAGAGACTCTCAACATGAAATATTAGGGGTATAAAATAAAGTTATATTGTGCAGACCAGTCAAGCACTTTGTTTTGTGGGAGTGCTAGAGCATTTGTCTTGATGAGTTCAGTGAAGTCATTTAAACACATCTGTAGAACAACACAACTATTTGTGTTTTATTAAGGCAACAGTAATTAAAATCAATTCTCTTTTCTCTGGGCTAATAAGTACTGTTATATCTTAATACGGAATCCTTATAAAGCAGATGAAACAGTTTTTGGAGTTGATCTGAATTTGCTTCTGGTTGCCTCCACACTCCCACTTCCAGGAAGAATTACTTGCTCATGTATGCCTTCATACAAACTACATCCATGCCTGAGCAGCACCATGATGCTGTATCTGAGCTAAAACAACCTGTACCAACT
Source organism: Anser cygnoides (assembly GCF_040182565.1). Taxonomy (NCBI): domain Eukaryota; kingdom Metazoa; phylum Chordata; class Aves; order Anseriformes; family Anatidae; genus Anser; species Anser cygnoides. The sequence goes on from NC_089875.1 coordinate 70,487,890, forward strand.
GGCGATTTGGGGTGTTACAGTGAAAAGTCTCCTAAGTGGAGCCTGTCAGCAGGGCTAGTAGGACTGGACCCTATCTAATTAGTTGCATTGTATCTGGGTGTGACTGAAGAATTCAGTCTCTGACAAAAGCCATCTCACAGCAGGCTGTAGGCCACATTGCAGTAATTGAACAGCAGTACCTTTCTGGAAAACAGCTCTGCTCTCTTCTCCTCTTGCCACCTCTACAGATAATTAAGGTGGAGGCAAACATCATGCTCTTCCCTCCTGTTTATACCTACATTGGCAGTGTGGAGTATTTGCAAAGAGGAGTGGGTGCTGAGGTGAGTAGGAATGGATCTGCACAGCTAACTTAATCAGTGTAATTAAAGATTAACTAACGTACTTAACGTACTTAAGATTGACTAACGTACTTAGGGAACTGTAAAGTAGAGGAAACTGACATTCCCAACAGTCAGAATATATTTGAAGTTTTAAAATGTCTGAAGAACTTTTATTTTTTATTTTTTTATTTTTATTTATTTATTTATTTTATACCACAGAAAACCTTTTTAAAATAGAAGTTCTTGACAGGATGTCTTTATTGAATTGTTTTTCATCGTAAACCTTCACAGTGGTATTCATCATCTTAACATATTGCATTGATTTTACTTTTCTTCATTTATCTGGTTGATGCCCTTTACTGGTGATTTTACAGGCAGACTGGAATGTTCAGAGTGCCTGGGCAGGTTCTGGGTACTCGGTGTCATGAAAGACATGGAACTCTGACATATCTGGTTCCTCTTCCAGCAACAGCTTTTGCTTGTTTGCTTGCTGAAGACTTTCCTGAAAGATATTGTCTCTTTCTCCTTCTCTTTTGCTGTAGCTCTTAATCTCTTCACAAACCTAACTATGAGCACATAGGCATTACTCTGCTAGATCTAAAGGAGACAGCAAATATACATGACCTCAGTCAATGAGTGAAAATTCTTTGGAAAGATGAAAATTCTCCCATAGGTTTTCCATGATAACTTCCAAATAAATGCATATATTTGGAAGCATTTGCAGTCATTTCATTGCACAGTGCCAAAGAGTGGAGAATGAAATTCAAATTTTCAAGTTTTTCACTCTCTTCTCTCTTGTGGAATTTATTATCAACATTTTTCTTGAGATTTATGGAGAAAATGTTTTGCAAACAGCTTCAATAAAAAAAGCCTAAATTGTACAGACCAGTCTTCTCAGGTCCCTCAGGTGTGCTCATCATGATAGGTCTGGTCTTTTACTTTACCGTTCCACCTCTCTCTTTCTCTAACATTCCTTGTATTTTATTTTATTTTATTTTATTTTATTTTATTTTATTTTATTTTATTTTATTTTATTTTATTTTATTTTATTTTATTTTATTTTATTATTTATTTTATTTTATTTTTCCAGCCAGCATATTCTTTGATTCATCGTCCCCTTGCAGAAATGTCAATTTCTCCTTATGTCCTCCCACTGCCACCTGAACAAGAGGCAACATACACTGAGACAATACATGTGCTGATTAGTTGGCAGGGCACTCAAACAGCAAAGGTGACTGCTATGTCTATACTGTAATTTTGAAATCATACTGCAGACTAATGGAGGACTTGTTCATTTTGTACCCTTCAGGACTCCCAGCTGCAGATTTTTATGAAAACTGTGAAAACTTAATACCTTTGAAGCCTCAGTCTCTTTGTGAAACGTGATCATGATCAGTCAACTTGTGAAATGGGGAACTGATAAACAGCAGAAAGGAAAATAAACTGAGAAAAAAAAATAGAAGTATTATGCACATGAGATGAAGTCCTCTTCTACATTTATAATTGCTGATGGTGTTTAGAGTAGCTCCAGTTCCAACTGAGCCTTTTGTTTTTTGAAACAAAGAGCTAAGGAGATTGATTGCAGGAAAGAAAAGGGTAAGCCCTCGTAGGCAATCAGAAAAATCCTGCTGTTCAGTGAAGGTTTCTGCATTTTGAAGATGTTCAATAAATGGTGAATAGCCTTAAGTGTCTACACAGCAACTAGGCACTGTAAAAGGAAATAACTACTCATGAATATTTTGTAATTATTTTCTCTGTAATAGTGCTGGTTCGTTCTGTTTGTCAGTCATAACACCTTTTTGTAACACCTGCCACTCGAAGATCTCTGTACTCAGCCAGCCAAGGAATGTATTCTTTGCCTGTGGGGTTTTCCTTCGCTCACTCGCTGAAAAATGGCTGCACCTTCCCATGAATACTCACTTTCTGTTGTGTAGGAATGAATACGGGTTTCTAATATTTGCCTTTAAATAGTTCCCCTTTGTTCATGCCACAGAGATGTAGAAGCAATGGTGTCTTTACTTTGCACACAGCACTGCCCCACTGTTTTTCAATTAAGCTTATCAGCAATAAAATAAGAAAAGAAACAGTGTGGTGCCTAATGAGACCATATATAAGAACCCAAATAGCTTCTTTAATAAAAACCTTTACAGGTAAATAGAACTCCTTGCTTTAAAAAAAAAAAAAAAAAGGCAATTTGAATGCAAATCCAGGTATTCTGACTCACATAAATGTTGATGATAGGGAAGTCAAGCCTCAAATCAGATGTGAGAGATGGTCAAAAGATCGTCTCAAAGCCAATTTATGTATTTTTGCTGTCAGTGAAAAAGTAAGTTTAGATGGCCATGGACATTACCTACTGGAAACCCATGCAAGTCCTTAATGAATTCTGCATGTGCTGCCTTGACTAGAAAGATTTTCTTTTAACAGTAGTTTCTTCTATTTCACACACAGTGAATGATGTAACTGGTTTGTGTAATATTGAACTGAATGCAATTTAGTATTTATTTTGCTATTTTAATGTCTTAGTGAATTCTAAGTTTTTAAAATATACAATACTCTACAATAATGTTCATATGCTTATTTTGTTTATTTAAGTAGCACCTTCAAAAGAGATGGTAACTTTTGTACTGATGGCAGTTTTAGATATAGATAGAGCCTTATCTACATATGCGGTTAAGTGAATAGGATTGTACATAGGAATAACAAAGGTATCACCACCACCGTGTAGAAAGTATAAATAAGAAGCTTGTAATCCTGTGCTTATATTATTATCACTCAGTCCCTGCTTATTCTTAGTAATTGTTTTCAGTGGGCTTTAGCATTAATGTCAGAAATAATACTGGACCACCAGTTTTATTCATCAGTCTCACATGGCAAGATATAATTACTTCCAGATCAATATTATGAAAGTTTTCTAGCTTTTCAGGTTTCTAGCACAGTCATTGTGTTTAAATTTTTATCTGTTTTCTGGTGATGACCTGCATGTGACTGACAGTTGACCTGAATAAGTCTCCCTGAACAGAAAGAAAGAAAATGATATAAAAAAACACATGAAAAGAGAAAGGTAAATCTGAACTCTCAACAGATCAATATTGTTATGTGGTATTCTATTAACACAATAAATTCTTTTTAATGATAAGAATGTTAGAGCAACTACTATCTTAATAAATTAGCTGTCTTTTGAAATAAAGATTATGATAACAGTGAGGGGTAAGCATAAAGTCCTAAAATCACACCATCAAGAGAAGCAAGTAATCTTGCAACCTACACAAATTTAAATTTTCACAGTTCAGTTTTGGCCTAATGCCTACACACAATCCTGCTTCACTTCAGATTTTCACTTTAAAATTTGTAGCTTGCTGTCATATAAAAATAGGACAAAAATTCCTTGCTACAGTCTCACATGCATACTGTGTATTTAAAAACTCACTTTGGAGATATTTCTTCCTTGGGGTAAGTTATCAAAAGATTTTCAAGCCAACATCTTTTAATAGAGAGTGACTAATTTTAAAAAAAGATAAAAGTTACTTAGTGGAAATGATTGCAGATAAGGTCTTAGAAAAGAATATTTGCAATTCAGTAAAATAAGTTATTCTTTATACCCATAACTGCAGGGTGTAAGCTTGTGGCCCTCCAAGCCATTCCCCCAGTTTCTTTTCTTTTCCCATTCTCTAAGCAAAAAACTTTCATAGAAACAGCTCCAATTATCACGCTTAAAACAATTTTTTTTTTTATGACCAAATAATGAACAAGAATTGAACTATCAAGGAAAAAATCCCAAGGAGCCCGCTGTGATGGAGCCAAAATTGTGATTTTTTGAGTACAATTCTGCTTAGTGTTCAGTATGATATAGAAATTACATGTACAGAATTAGAAAAGCCCAATAGTCTAGAAATGCAGTGAGAATATATAATTGGGACCTTATGGTTACTGTAGCGTGAAAAACATTCCCAAATAAATGTAAACATTTCAGATGCTATTTTTTTTTTTTTGCAGAATTTTATATACAGAGTAAAAACAAAACAAAACACACACACACAAAACAAATGTTTAGAATGTATGGTAATATTTAGAAGAATTGTATTACAAACTATGGCACTATAAGCTGTTATGGAAATTACAGCTAAATTCTATATTCAGATATGTGTCTTTAGCCAACATCTACAAGAACTGTATACATGTTACCAAATACAAGATAGGCATTGATTTTTTAAAACTTCATGTCTCTTCATCTGTCCCTACAATGCACCATACACATCGTATTTTATGCCTGTTTATATAAACACACAGACATATAGATATATATATATATATTCACTGTGTGTAAATATATAAAAAGTAACAAAATGAAAAAGAAAATGTATGGATGTTATTCTGCAATAAATGTATATGCATGTATTCCTGGCTGTATCCTTGTGTTTAATGTTACATTAATTTGAGTTGGAAATCTTGATGTCTTATCAAATCTTTAATATGATTTTTGAAGTCTTCCAGTAGGCAAGGACTTACTATGATCCCAGATCAGATTGTCTTTACTTTGTCCTAAGTGACCTTAAGAAAAGGAATCCCGTAACAGAAAGCTCTTCTGAACCTGCCTGGAGGTGTGGAGAGCTGCCCACTGTTATTTTAACACCATGCTCAGGTGGACAGTGCTGCCTGTGGAAAGCAGTTAGTTGCTGTCCCTGAGACTCTGCTTGCAGATTTGTTCTCTTCAGGGGCAAGAAGGCTAGGCCTTGTTCAAATTCAGGGCACCCTCTGAGAGACAGTACAGAGATCTTTCTGTGCCATGGTGTATTTTCTGTTGTAAACCTACCATACAGTATTCTGTATCTTCAAAAAGTCATAAAAATGGTTTTAAAGATGTCAAATTCACCTTCTCCAAGAAAAATGCCATAAGGATTGAAAGTTCTCTGTATTAACAGAGATTTGCTCTGGTTAGTTAATTCTTAAAAAGTTCAAGGACAGTCAGATAAGCAAAGTAAAAAATACTGTTTTCTATACTGTATTCTTTGTGAAAGCCCTTTGATGTTCTGCTGTAAATATTTTAAGACAGTTATCCCTTCCCAAATTATTTTTAACCTCAGCTGCTCCAAGAAATGTTCCTCCATGCCCAAATCATTGCATTGAAATTCCTCCCCTTCCTCAAGGCTATATTGTCTTTCTGCCAACCCTTTTTCTTATTTTCTTGTAGTTTTCTGCTCTTGCCTGTTCCATGCTTCCTTTCTTTCATCTGGCATTCCTTCGTGTTCTTACTTTTCTCACAAATGTCCATGGTCCATCACACATAATCAATCTGTGTGAACCCACTTGTGTCTCCCCCAGCACCTACCATAGCCACTTTTTCTGTAGTCGCATTCCATTTTGATGTATTTCTTGGCTACTCCTTCGTGTTTCCTTCTTCCACCAGCACAATCAACTCCACAGCTCTCCCTCCTCCCCCTTACCTATGTTCTGTGGTTAAAAACAAAATACTGTTACACAGGAAGAAAAATAGACACTGAAAAAAAATCAAAAAAAAAATCAGTCATAACAAAAGCCATTGGCAGAGCTAGAAAAATGGAAAGCACTCCTGTTGGCCAAAATATTTGCTATAAAAAGACATTTTAACTAATGTAATTTAAAAAATATTTTAATAACATAATTGTTAAAGTAGTAGTTACACATCTTTAAACTCTGTAAGCAGTAAACTAAAAGATAAGAGAAACTGAAATATCTAAAGGTCTTTCAGTGTTCTCAATGTCCAAAACTCTTACTGTATGTAATGAAAGTCCGTTTTCCTCAACTGTGCAATCAAAGTGATATAATATTGTGCCGTATATTGCCCTGCTTTTATATGAACTGATATTCATGTTTTCCAGTTCAGTAGAGTGCTTGCTTTTATCAATTTTCTAGGACTTTACTAGGTACTGCAGCTACTCAGTTCCTTGTAAAATATTTTAAATATAGCAGAGGAGTTAATGAATATTCATATCCATTCGCCTACAATTCAGCTTGGATATCATGAGGCAGCTATTTGCTGTGTGTTCTTGTACAATGGAATGTCATCAATTACTGAAACCTTTTGCACAAACGAGGGCATTTGTTGCAAATGAATTTAAATGTAAATTGTAATAGAGCATTTTTTTTTATATTATTTATTTTTTCCTGCCTGTTACTTTTCCAACTCAGGACTTGAATGCTTGGAAGCTGTAACAAAAAAATGTTTCCCAAGTACTCTTGGAGACGTTAAAATGAAACATGCATGTATATTCATGAAGAAAATGAGAAAAGCTATTTTTATTCAGAGAAAAAAAAATATGTGAGACAATTTTCTGTCATTTCAAAGGACTCTTCCAAAGTACCTGTTCACAGTCAAATACCTGAGCCACTCACCTCCTTAACTCATAATTACTTCACCTTGGTGTCTGTGTTGTCTAAGTGCAAACCCTTTTCTATCCTTGCAGATATCAAATTATTTTCAAATTCAGGAAGTGCCACAGTCAGGACTTAAATACAGTATTTATGAAACTATCAATTCAATCATTCTGTATACCATAAAATACCTTAAGGCAGCTGCATTATACAGAAAGC